>NC_042495.1:42351589-42362170 GCF_005508785.2 Acyrthosiphon pisum | reverse complement strand
TTTTTTTTTAATTTGGAAAAAGATATAATTTTAAAGCCAAAGTTTGAAGGAATTACATTTAGGTATACGAGACAAGAGATTACGAGAGCCACGTTTCAGTAAAGAGTAAACATCCAAAGTTGGACAATGTATAAATAAAATTGAATTTGTTTAATTTAGTATTGATACCCTCGAAACGTTTTGATGGTATCTTGTCACAGTAAATAGAGTTTGATTTAAACCCTTTTTAGAATTGTTGATAATAACTATGTTACCTTAAACAAATTTAATTATATTTTTTTTTTCATCATATTGTTTCTATATTGACATTTGTACATTTGTTCACGTTGTTTGACGGCGCGATCTGATGAAAAATGTACTGACTATTTGAATTCATCCGATACATTTTCGAATCAGTAAAAGTGATATTTTTAATGGACGTATTCAAATATATAGAAGATTGAAAAAAAATCTCATATAAGTTCAATATTTAGTTCCTTCGCATTGAAATTACGTTTAAATCGATCGCTGTCACGTTTAATTTTAGAAGGGTTTGCTGTTACTTCCGATAGATTGAAAAAAATAATATTATTGGTTTTAGACTGTATGTCTACAATTATTTGATTAGTAATTAGATGAGTGTTGTTTCAGCGATGTGTTATTATAAATCGAGATTCAACACATGTAGGTATCACGTCCTCTTAAAAGTAAAATCTTGCACTATTATTTCCTCTCATTGGCAAGATTTGGATACTCATAAATCAATTTTTGAATTCTTTTTTAGTGACATTTTAGTTAACTTAGATATTTCATCAAAATATGTTATTAGTAAAGATTACACTACTAACACTATTTCTTTTTAAGCATTCGCATTTACACATATTAAACTTTGTAGTCTCATTACTGGAAAGTATGATTAAATGAAATATTATTCCTAATCACTTAAGAAAAGACTTAAAAAATCAAAAATATGCACTTATGAATCAAAACATTGAAAGTATGCCCTAAAATTACAATTTTTCATTAAATATTTTAATTAATTTAATTTTCTATGTACCTTTCAGTATTAAAATCCAATAACACAGCCCATACAGATTTCATTCTTCATTCAAATTTAAAATAATTGTTGACCTTGAATCAAAAAAAATATTTACCAAAGTACTTGATTTTTGATAAACTATCAAAATTTCCACTAGATACGTTGAGTATTTGATCAGAAACGTTGTGAAATGTATTGTGTACTTACGAAGATAATGTTGACCAGAAAAAAATATGAAAATGCGTGAAAGATCTTGCCCTACTAATTGTGCATACATTAGAGCACTTAAGTTGTAAAGTAAATGACTCATACTCTTGTTTCTATCAGAAGTTCCAAATTATTCATCTGACAGTTCTGATAAACCATATGGACTATAACCTTATATTATAATTTATAATATAATAATACTGTAGGCTATACTTTTCATAAGCTATATTTTACAAATCAAGTATTACTTCAACCAATTTATGATATAA
Source organism: Acyrthosiphon pisum (assembly GCF_005508785.2). Taxonomy (NCBI): domain Eukaryota; kingdom Metazoa; phylum Arthropoda; class Insecta; order Hemiptera; family Aphididae; genus Acyrthosiphon; species Acyrthosiphon pisum. Next base: position 42,360,676 of record NC_042495.1, on the reverse strand, counting down.
ATGTGGAACAATTCTAGTTTAGCTCCCAAGCAATTTTTTGATTTTTTTTTTGCAAAATGTTTGTTTTTGTATGCTTTTTGTAATGGTACTTTGAAAAAAATTCGCTCAAACTTCTAATGAAAGTTATGTTCAAAAAACTTCAAAATACCAAACAATTGTATTTTTGGAATTTTTAATTTTTTATACCTATTGTTAGTGATTATAATATTATATGCTTAATGTTTTGGTGAAATCAAAATTTACCTATCGTACTTACTTTTTATGTTATGGAAGTTCAAAGTTGCAGTGATTACGCGTGTATCGGCACTCTTCGCTACGCTCCGCTCCGCAGATCGAAAATATCCCCTATTTGTTGTATAAAACCACATCAGGTGAACCTCAGTTTTCCTCAAAAATTCCCGGGAACTTACAAATACTAATAATACACAATTTTTTGAAAAATCAAGTATTTTGAAGTTTTTTGAACATAACTTTCATTAGAAGTTTGAGCGACTTTTTTTTTAAGTACCATTACAAAAAGCATACAAAAACAAACATTTTGCAAAAAAAAAATAAAAAAATCGCTTGGGAGCTAAACTAGAATTATGCCATAAATGTCATTTATTTGTTATGGCATGTACTCTTTTACATAAATCTAGCTATTTCTTAAATATTTTTAGCCTAGAGCTAATAGAATTGTTTTGATGATGTTTTTTTAGAAAAATACAGAAAAAAAGCTAATGTTTGCAACCATTCAAAAATTAATCAATGAGTACCTATGAGGTGGATTTCAAGAAAAATGATCAGTCAACAACCTACTGACCTACATCATTTTTTACCAAAAACATGCTGATAAATTTCCTTACAGATTGATTAAGGTTGCTGAGAAAAATAGCTATGTGTCAACATTGGGTTCACTTTTTTAAATAACACTTTTACTCCTCATGTTAATTTGTGCAAGTCGACGATAGTATTCATTCAAGGTTGTTGCTATATAGTATAGTAATACCATTGAGTATAGATAGTATACTATCTATACTCAATGGTAATACGTATCAGTTTATAGAGATTTATTATGATATTGAATATTTATAATACATAAGCATAATATATGATATATAATTTATCCATACTAATATAGCTTTTCAAAACTAGGTTCTTATGGACAATGAAGGTTGTTATTTCCGATTTAGATCCTTTATTGTTCAAATTGATATTATATAAGAAAGTAAGAACTAAGTTAACAATAATTATGAAGTAACAATCTGAAGACATTTTTTCTAATCACTAATTGATTACTTTTAGAAACTGTTATATAGAGAAATAAATAATAATAAATAGTTTGATGTGAATAGTTTATTTTTTTTATACAGTATAGGGTATTTCAAGATTATTAATTCACTATTCAATTTGAACTTTTTCATAATTAACCAATAACCTCATATAAGGGCAACAAAGCCGACAATAGTGAAGTTAGCCCCGCCAACTCGTCCGATTGACTCCAAACCAATATAAATATTTTGCAAATTAATTGAAAATTGGGTTTCGCAATTTGCAAATTGATACAATCGTTGCAAAAAGTAATTTTTGTTTGGTGGGGCTAAATTCACTTAGCCCCACCAACACGTCCGGTTGACTCCAAACAGTCCAAACCGATGTCAATATTTTGCAGATTAATTGCCAAATTGATTTTTAAAATTTGTGAATCAAAATTGTAATTTTGGTGAATTATTTGCCAAATTTAGTCAGCCCCACCAACTCGTCCGATCGACTTCAAACCATATCAATATTTTGCAAATTAATTGAAAATAATTGCAAATTGGATTTCGGTGTCAATATTTGTAAATAGATTTTCACCAGTTTTCAACACCACTGATTCTCCGAAAAATAAGACTTCCCTATGTGGGCGAAAACTTCAAACAGCATCCCACTTTTTTCAGCTATTGAATTAACCAGTGCCAATATTTTTCAACCAATTGCAATACCACAAAATAAAATTGAAACAGAAGTGTGGTTGAATGTTTGATTGCTTATAAAATTGCAAGTATTTTGAAATAATACATATTTTAATTATGACTTAGAAAGTTGAACTCTGGTCTTCTTCTTAATCCACCAATCTTTTTTAATCAATCATAGACCTCATAAGCTTACATAAACATAACTAACTATAACTTATAAATTATCTTAAATCAATTTTAAAATTATTAATAGTTATCATTACAAATACATAGGTCAATGGATTTGAGGTAACATTTGTTATTATTATTATAGTAGATATTAAAAACACAATATTTATTTCTGTATGTATGAATATATTTTTTTGAAAATTCAAACATTAATAATACTAAATTCCAAGAATTACTAATTTCTACCATGTCTAGCCACTGTATTTATGTTTAAACGGTCATATTAATTTTAATATTAAAGTTTAATAGTAATATTTAGATTTATACCAATCTTTCTTGTTTTATGATCATATTAATGAAAACATTATGTAAACAGTAAACATAGAATGGAATGTAGCTTAATGATTGACCATTGACAAAATACACAAAAGGGATTTAAAGACAATATTTTTGAGTTAACCCAGAACTTTGGTTGACAATAATAACTTTATGATAAACTTAAATAACTTTGATCTTTTATGAAGCAATAAAGTATCGGTAAACGAAGATAGCAAGCACTCCCATTGTCAAAGGCAGCAACCACGATTTCCAAAGACTAAAAAATAAAAAAACCTGTATTATTCATAATGTATTAGAAAGAAAAATCTAAAATGAAAACATGTGTATAACTATATTTTTATTTCAATAAAATTAACATTATCTTTCTTACTTATCTATTTCGGATAAAATATATAAATGTTATAACACATTAGTACAATCAAATTCTAAATGATATTAAGTTAATAACATAATAAACCAGCATGCACTTATAAAAATAAACTCAGACAAACTTGTAATAAAAAAATTAAAGTTTACTTATATGATGTACATAAAATATATTTTGATATCTTTTATCATTTTTTTTATGAAAATAAAATTTAAAAAAATACTTTTTCTTATATAATCATAAGTATTCATTACCATAATATTATATACTAGGTATAAAAAAAATATGTGTGAAGTTATCAACCTTAATTATTAAATAACATATTAATTTTAAGCAATCATACATTTTAATTTCTTTCATAATACTATTGAACATGTAATATGCTAAGAAATATAAATTGCAATGAATCAAGAGTAAATAATTTGAATAATTAAGATGTTGGTAATATTGCAGTTACAACTACATTACAGCCCACAGGAAATGTTATTGTTAACAATTTCATTAGAATTATGAAGTGTAATAACTATAACGCCTTGTCCTAGCCGATATTCATGCATGCGGAGGAAAACAAAATAGCTTGTATTTCGCCGCATGCCGGCAAGGCATTGAGTGTAGAACAGCATGGTCAATATATAAATTGCATGCTCTTGCCCACACTAGTTAGGACATTACGTAAGTAATTTATGGTCAATGAACAAGGTTGATACAGTTTTTAAATTAAGTTAACACTTAAAAAATACATAAAAAAAATTGTTTAGTGAGTAATATAATATCATACACTAGTTAATATAATAAATGATTATATACTTGAACACTACATTAAAACTGGCTGGTTAACTTTTGGTATAGTAGTAAAATCTATTTGGCTAGCATTAAAAAAATGTTTATAAGTACAATTTATATTTAATATAAAAATGTAGAGGTATTTTCAATTTAGTATATAGGTAGTATATTCAATGTTTGTAAAACAAGAGTTTGTTCCTATGCCCCACTTACCCTGATTGTAAACCTTAGTTTATTTATTTAAAATGTTAGCTAATAGTAATTTATAATGGATATAACTATATTAAACTATGAATAAATATAAATATAACCAAAACAAAATTGTACATTCTAGTAAGAACTATTTAGTCATGGCCTACCTTAGAGTATAATACATCTTTTTATTTGCAATATTCTTAATATTGAAAAGGTGGACAAGTGGGTACTGCTTTGCTGTACAGTAGTTGTAATGGATGTGTTATATTTGAATACAATGATAAACCATTGTATAAGAAAAACGATTCTGAGCGTTTAGTGTAGTCCTTATAATATTATTATTTTTTATTCGTTGCTATAGTGATAAGCAAATCGTTAGAAATTAAAATTCCATTTTTAGAGTTTTTTCATAATTTGTCGGTAGTTATTCAGGGCACTTTCTAAAACTACTTGGAATTATCAATTTTGACCTCCCAAAAGTACCAACTTGGATCACTTTTCTATCAGAAAAGATGCTGATGTCAAAAATTGAAGCATGCTCACTATCCGAGATGTTGCTGACAGACAGAAAAAAATACACACATCATTATAAAACCAATACATTCTTTCGCTCCGCTCAGAATCTAAAATTAGGATATTATTCCATAGCAAAATATACAATAATTTTGAACAGAAGCTGAAAAATTGCTTCAAGTTAGCACATATCAATTAAGGCAGTAGCACAAAATATTATGAATTTAATTTAATTTTAAAGATAGGTTTATATATTATATTGGACACATATTGTTTATTATTTGGAAGGAAAAATTAAGTATTAAGTTAAACTTAATCAATTTTTAAAATCAATATCAAGTAGAGTAAAAAATAATGTGGTATTTTAAAAATACATTTAAATCATGTTTTGTGAATAAATGTATACCTATTAATTTTAAAAATAATTAAAATACCCACTTACATTACTTTTTCATATATATTTCATTAAAAAATAACTTGATAGACTAATAAAAATTAATAAAATAATACTCATACGTAAATTTATTTCCTTAACACATCTTACTAACCTAAAATCATCTCCAGATGCACTTGATGATACAGGTGTTGGTTTGTTCACAGGTTTCTTATTTTGTCTTTTATCCTCCTATAATTAAAAAAATATTAAAACTAATTATTAAACAATATAATTCATATTGTGATTTAAATTAATCATAACAATTAAGGAAATATTATTTCTTAAAATATTTGATTAGTTTACCTATAATATATAGAATATACTATAATTAATTAAATATGAAACAAATAAACTAATTTAAAAACCATTAATACTAACTATAAAAATAAAACACGTAGAGAATGTTGCTTAACAAAAGATCAAATATAAAAATTAAGTGTTGTGTTTTTTTTTTTATAACATAATATTATACTTAATATTTTTCATTAGTCGATTTACTAAAATAAGACAATTATTTCAAAAAATAAATATATCGAAACAAAGGAATTTTAATATGAAAAGCAATAATAAGCTTATTTTAAAGTACCTACCTAACACCAATGGACTATGGACTCCAATATTTTGTCAGTCTGTAGATATTAGGTAGTAAAATTAAGTCAATTACCTATTTATAAGTATGTAGTTATTTATACTTTTAGATGTTACAAATTACTTAAAATGTTAATAACATAAAAAAAAGGCCAATTAGGAACACATAATTTCAAGTGTTCTATTATGTATGCACCTAAATAATTATAAATAGATTTAAGATCAGAATTATTTCCGCATCGCATCCACAGCACACAACTACCTATTTATACATAAATATTGTTTTATATTTTAAATAACAGTAGATTGTGACTAATTATTAATGATATTAGAATTTTAAAATGTAATAGAACGTATAGGTAGGTATTGCAATACAAAACTAAGTACCTATCCGTATCTACCTATGTATATAACCTATCATGATCTAAATCAATTAATTAGTTTGACATGCCTATTAGTTTACCTTGAGATTTACCTTGAACAGACTCATTATTAGCAGTAACTTAACCAACTTCACTACCTATATGTCCACACAAAGTTACAATGAGATGCCTACATTAATGACATTAAAAAGATGATATTGAACCAGTTGCGCAACCTTTGGTTTACATCCCATACAGAATAGGTATAACAAATCACAGAAGTACATCAACAATCCTTGACCACCAATAATTAGTAAGCCAACCACACAGTGTTTGAAATCATGATAAGTACTCATTATAGATGTACATAGGTACTGACTAACAACATTTGTGCTCGAAAGCGAAAAAATATAATTTAGATAGATAATGTGTGTACACTAAGGCTGTGCACACTAAGTGGATCCGAACATTAGCCTAATCCACACCAGTGGCATGGCGAACGGTAATTTCAGAGGCCTCGGCCTCTGAAATTTTTCTTAAATAGAGGGGTGGGTGGTAGCCAGTGGGTCCTCTAGTAAATTTAATATTATATTCTCAATAGGTAGTCAATAACGATCTGAAATATAACTTGTTATATTACATTAATACATTATTATGCATAACTACTTGGGATATTTGTAACTGGCCTCTGGAAAATTTTTAGTTCGCCACGCCACTGATCCACACAATATCCAATATTCTTCCCGCGATAAAAACTTACTTCTATAAGTTCTCCAATCTTGTATTTTTGCATGACTTCACGTGCATCACTCGAGTGTCCTACATCTTCAAACTCCTCGGTCGCGTCCTTGCCAGCTTGTTCCAACAGGACCTCTTCGCCACCGGGATGCTGTAATCAAAAATCCAGATAACGGATTAAAACCGATGGCTAGACGACGTGTAGCCGACGGAACACAAACGGCGTGGCGTAGCCGTGACTATAATGCAACAACGGTGGCGGACGTACATCGTTTAGAAATTCTGTGACGTCGTATATGCAGTCGTTGATCACGATCCACGGGTTTGTAGCGTTCGCATTTTCAACGACCTCGGCCATTGAGTATTTTTTCACTTCTTTTTCAGTCATCGTGACTTACGGGTAACTGTTACACTTCGGTATGGGGTGCGATCGAATAGTGTCGACCGCAGGACACGAAAGTGCGACGGTGAAAAAACGAGAAGTAAAAAAAAATACTATATATTACCTAACCTAACCTACTGCTCACAAGACAACTGAATGGAATATAAATATTCGATAATATTTTATATTATTGTTATCGGATATGGACTACAGGTACGCGGCGGACAAGACGTGTGGACTGCGAACGAACGGTGCTCTGGCGGTCTGGCCTACTATAATATCAATATTATAGGCACAGATTGTAATAATGATGTATGTCGTTAAAACAGGAATTACGGGAAGCGGGTGAACAACGAGCAAATACCAACAGAATTGCAGAAAATATACAGACTGTCATTTCTGACTGAAATAGACACGAGTACACGACGACCGGACTATAGTACCGGACCGGTATTCGTATACGGTGCACGGTGTTGCGAAAAGGTGGGAGTGGTGAACACTATAGTAATAATATTACGAGGCGAGGTGATTGAGCCGACTACGACTGCCGCGAATCGACGTCACAGCGGTTTGTTGGTAGGTTCGTCGGTCGTTAGCGTGTTGTTCTGTGTTCACGGTTATGTGTGCGGATCGACGGCCTTATCATCGAAATTGATAAAAAAAAATAAAAAGATTGGTAACACAGATATCTATATCACGATTAAAGATATCTTTAATCGTGATCTATACTAACAGAAATCAGAATATATCTAACAAAATTCCTAATTCGTATTGCATCCTGATTCACTGTGGACAAGTGAAAACGTGATTCTATTGCGCACCACAAAAATCGTACATTAATTATTTGATGCGCACCTACATTGCTTATTTACATATATATATTATTATTATAATATAGTGTGTCCCAAAAGTCTCGTATCATCCTTACATCCGTGGAAAATCAATATATTTAAATGCACCAATGCTGATTTTTGTACGGTAGGGTCAGTAGGAGATAAAAATGGAAATTATAATTGGATGGGATAAATTAATCACAATTTACTGACCCATAAGTTTGTCCTCTCGATTTCTGGCCCCTCGTGACCCTTTGTCCCTTCAACACCAAATGCTGCGGCCTATGACAATGTTTATGCTCTGATTAATTCTGAGACATACACATTTAGTTATAGTTTTATTAACTGCTACTAGTTATTGCTTTTTAATGTACCAAAATAAGAACGTGACCAAAATCATTTATCTGTCATTATCTCTGTAATTGCAGAATTATATAACCCAAAAACTATTATATAAAAAAATATATAGAAACGATTTGATCTCATCAAAATATTGCTAAAATCGAAAAAGCGCTTCAACCGATGCAAAGTAAACTTGCATGCCAATTCAAACATCCTAACATATTTTAAATCGAACAACTAGAAGTAAGTACCTTAATTTTTGTCAGGCGTTTAGGTCGTTGTTTCTATGTTCCACGTGTGTTAGACAAAGACAGACCATCGCGGGAATATATAAATATATAATATATTTTTGTTAGTTATTTTTTGCTTGGATTCAACAGTTTTCAAGGTTCAATTTTTAAAGATTTTAGGTTGTCTTGGTTAATTTATTATTTTTATTGATATTATAGTTATTGAACTGCAGGGGAACATAAAAATATATATCAGTATAACTGAGATATATGAGTATTGCACTTAAGTAGCAAGTATATCTTTGTTTAGTCATATAATATCTACTACCTGTTCTGCAGGGGAACATAAAAATATATATCAGTATAACTGAGATATATGAGTATTGCATTTAAGTAGCAAGTATATCTTTGTTTAGTCATATAATATCTACTACCTACCTATGTCGCAATCCCTAAAATCGGATTTATGATATTTTAAAAGTAATTAAATATATAATATTTGAATGTGTTATGTGTAATAAGGGACCATCGATTTATTTTTATTTTTTTACCATACAACTGTAGAGCTTAGTAAATTTGTAATTTTTTGAATGTTGGCTGTAATTTGGCACCTATTTACATTTTTAACGTATTTACAATATTTTATTAAAACAAAAGAAAATATTTAAATATTTTATAAATAACCTACATATTTAAAATTTGCCACCAAAATTTGTTTTATTTGACCTTTAAATTATGTAGCGTCCCGCGCCCTTTTTTCCCAGTCCGCGCCTGGGTGTGGGCGCCGGTGCGTTTTTTGGTACAATAACATGTCTTACAGGAAAAACTCTCACAACCTGTAGAAATTTGTCGGATTTTCCTCCACTTTTTTTTT
>NC_042495.1:42350386-42351539 GCF_005508785.2 Acyrthosiphon pisum | reverse complement strand
GGGGAAAAAACGGGAAGTTAAAAAAAAATACTATATATTACCTAACCTTAACCTACTGCTCACAAGGCAACTGAAATGGAATATAAATATTCGATAAATATTTTATATTATTGTTATCGGATATGGACTACAGGTACGCGGCGGACAAGACGTGTGGACTGCGAACGAACGGTGCTCTGGCGGTCTGGCCTACTATAATATCAATATTATAGGCACAGATTGTAATAATGATGTATGTCGTTAAAACAGGAATTACGGGAAGCGGGTGAACAACGAGCAAATACCAACAGAATTGCAGAAAATATACAGACTGTCATTTCTGACTGAAATAGACACGAGTACACGACGACCGGACTATAGTACCGGACCGGTATTCGTATACGGTGCACGGTGTTGCGAAAAGGTGGGAGTGGTGAACACTATAGTAATAATATTACGAGGCGAGGTGATTGAGCCGACTACGACTGCCGCGAATCGACGTCACAGCGGTTTGTTGGTAGGTTCGTCGGTCGTTAGCGTGTTGTTCTGTGTTCACGGTTATGTGTGCGGATCGACGGCCTTATCATCGAAATTGATAAAAAAAAATAAAAAGATTGGTAACACAGATATCTATATCACGATTAAAGATATCTTTAATCGTGATCATGATTAAAGATATACTGGTTACACATCGAGACTGTATAACACGGCTCGAAAAGCGCGATTGAAAATGTACTGACTAGTAGCACTATCTAGTGGTCTCTTCAACTTATTTTAACCACGTAAATTTCTTAATTATGAAAACTAAGTATTTATTATTTATATATACCTAAATACCTTAGTACTATAATTACTACTTACTTTTATACATTAACAATTTAAAACCACGATTAAAGATATATGATATATCATTAATCGTGATATACACATTAGTATTTGTCTACTTTAAGACACTATAAGTCTATAGAGTATAGACTATAAACAACAAAATGACTTGTTAGTTGTTGTATACAAATACCACATAAAATTTCCAAAATAACATTTGGAATACCTAACGAATAACGATAAAAGAAGAAAAAAGAATGGAAGTAGCTTTAGCGTATTATTTAAAAAATCAAATCGGGTTTGTTCAAATCATTTTTTATAAAGAAGATTTTAATAATACATGGACGTC
>NC_042495.1:42335431-42347860 GCF_005508785.2 Acyrthosiphon pisum | reverse complement strand
GCATTTGAAAAATGCATAATATTTGTCTTTTTTCAAACGTATTTTTCTACTACTATTCAAAGTAAAATAAAAAATCGAGCTTTGATTCGACCTGTAGAAACTTCTCATCTTTCAGGTAAAAAAAAAATTAACGAAATCCGACAATTCTACAGGGAGTGAGAGTTTTTCCCGTGAAGTCATTTTCGTTGATATAATACACCGTATCGACCCCGTCTAAATAAGTATCGAGCTGTAGATTAGTGGAAAAGTATTATAATTAAGGCAATAACTAAAATATAAAACATAATATTCAAATTGCATAGAAATTTCGAAAATTGGAAATACTGGCACCGACACCCTTAAGTCATAAGAATCGTGTTTTGCTAATATAATTATTATTCTTAACGATTTAAGTTAACTTGCTTTAACTTGTTATATTTTCACTCAATTTTAATATATATTTTTTAAGCTATTTTAAAAAAAATATCAAGGTAATGGCTATCTTAAAAATTAAAAAAACTTAATTTCGTAAAAAAAATTTGAATTTTTGAAAAAAATGTTTAATTTATTACCTTAAATTAGATTTTTGCATACTTATTAGTAATAATTAATATGTTAGTTGAAAAGTAATGTATTACTGTAAAAAAAATGCGTTAAATATATTGATTGGCCACGGAGATACTAAGAGTAATAACGGACTTTTGGGATACACTGTATAACCGTATAATAATTATATTTGTATACAAAATATTATATACAATGCTATTGCCGCTTCGGCAACGCTGGACGACTGCGCACTTCGATTCCTCCAACCCACCGCCGGCCATTGGATTGCCCTTGACTTCCCCGGAGCGATAAATGATGATGCGAAGATTGCTATCTAGTAGTCACTACTCAGTACAAAATATGATTCATACCTATATAAATTTATGATCGACTTTCGCGAGGGGAACTTTATTATAACTGCTACAAATTACAATATATACTATTATATTAAAGTACCTAGTACCTACGTTCTAGATTATAAATTATAAATAGGTATTACCTACTTGGCTACTTATTACGATGCATAACGGATAACGGTCGTACTTGAATAAGTAGGTACTTGACGTATAATTAAACATGATGTATAATTGTATAAATGTATAATATATTTATATAATAATAATATTGTATAATGCATGTTAGCTCGACCAGTGGTGCAAATAGGTGGGGGGCTTAGCCCTCTCAAAATCATACTGTATGGTGCAGTGCTTCGATTTTCTTCAACAGTTCGGGAGGTCAAAATTTAAAATTCTCAATAGTTTTCAAAAGTGCCGGAAAAATAAAATAAAAATTAGGTAATGACGGGAAAATTGGTTTTGGTTTTTAGTGTAACTTTAAAACAAATAACCGTAGATAGGTACATTCAATTTTCACTGGTTGTTTATATTAGCATTTTCTATACATGATAGAATTTTCAAAATATTTTGATTTGTTTTGAACTGTTTATGGACATTTTCAATTTCCAATTTTTTTTAGTTTTTTTCTTTTAATGTCAATAAAATTTATTTTTTTTGCGTAAAAATTGAATACAAGGCTCCTAATATATCGTTACAATGACATTTGAAAAATATTAAAAATACATAGGTATATGCACAATTTTTTTTATAAATATTTTAAGTTCAAATTTTGACAAAATTTAATAATTATTTTGTTGTTAAAAATTTTTAAAATGTTCAACTTTTATAGCTAAGAATTTAAAATTTAAAACAATGTTCCATGGAAATAGATTATAATATATAAATTACTTTATTCACAATAATGTCATCAAATATACTTACTATACTTAGTAATATCGTATAGTTTGACTGACTGTCTTCGCTCACAATCGTTTTTAAAGTGACTCACTTGTAACCTACTGTACAGCAGAGCAACACCCACTTGCCCACCTTTTTAAATATGATTGATCAAATTTATCAGCTTACTAAAGGATACATACAAATTAAAAGCTAAAAAAACCTACACATTATTAATCATAAAAAATCGTGCGATGTTGCCATTTACCAAAATAATTAATGTGTTCATTATTGGAATGAACTTGAATATTTGATATTATGTAAAACAATTCTAAGACTATAATATTATACAATAAGTATTATTGTATTAATTTGAATAATTACAATAATATGGTATGAATTAAAAATCGATCGCATGGTCATATGTATGCGAGTATGCAACACATTAATGACCCGTCAATGAATAATAATAAAATTAATTATGCTAGGTTTTTATCGTTAAGTTAAAAATATACATATTTAAAAAAACATTAAAATACATTTTTTTTAAAATTATTTATCCAAATAATATACTTAATATATACACTTTAAGTTCTTTTATAATTTAAATACCGGTTGAAAGATTTTATATTTAATTCATCTATTTTTTACATTTATTTAGAGGTTTGTAATTGTATGATACTACGCGGCCCGTTACGGCACTGCATGGATGATAGATATACTGTGCCAGCGCGCTTGAAAAATTCTACGCTCAGTCGTTTATTGCTAAAAAAAATAAATAATACTCCAGCTCCACCGTAACTTAGATTACCTAACCTTTAAACCTTACCTACCAGTTACCCTTACCGCCTTACCCTCCATTCATCTAATTTTTAATTACTTATGTTAACTATGTCTAATTAATTACCTATTCGTAATTTTTTAATATTGAAATTTTTCAAAAACATATTCTGCATAAGAATATGACATTTAAAATGTATTACATTAATTAGTTAGTGCGTAGATTAGATCATATACTATGGGCTATATCTCCAGGTTGGGGGTTAAATGGCCATGGCCCCCGAGCTTCGATGGTTAGAATTTATTTAGGGGCCTCTAATTTGTCCATTACTTTTTTCGTTATAGGCTATGTAACACTAAATAAATCACCTAAAAAAATCGATGATTATTTAGCTAGGAAAAAAGCTTGCAAATTATAATTTATAAATAAAGTGATACTGCATTATTAATTATTTATTGCTATACATATATCTAATATCTATATATTATATTAAATATTTATTATATCAGGTACTTAATATTAAATAATATACAATGTGTTCTAGGGTGAAGTGACCGGCGAACGTCATATGAAACTATGAAAGTATACCAAAAATTATGAATAAATACCCTTTAAAGATTGAATCTAACTTTTTATTTTTTTAGTTATGGGTAATTAACTTTTTTTTTTATCAAAACCATGCATATCATGCATTTGTTTATGTATCTTCAAAATGTTTAAACATTTTGACGTAATTTTATTTTTATTAAAGAGCTATTTAATTGTCCTATCAACTGACATACGCAATTAAACCAGACATGTGCTAATTATTTTTATTAAATTAAAAAATAAGAAAAAGTTGGTAAAAATTAGTATTTTTAAAATTGTGCATTATTCCAAATAATGTATTATTAACTATGAGTTTTTGTTTTTTGGATCATGACAATTACAATTTACCGAATAGTATAAAATTAAACGATTGACGACCAATTAACCTACAACCTACTAATAATCCTAGGACAACTAAGAGTGTGGCGATGAACAGGAATATAATATTATGAAAACCAAATTTTCAAGGTATTCTAGGTATATAATGTATTATTCGGTATAATTCAGTAAAATAATACAAAAAACAAAATACCCATACTAAGTAATTAATTATTTGGAATAATACACGATTTCCTTTAAAAAATACTAATTTTTGCCAATTTTTTTCTACTTTTTTAATTTAATAAAAATAATTAGTGCATTTCTAGTTCAATTGCATATGTCGGAGTGTTGATAGGACAATTAAATAGCATTAAAATAAAAAAAAAAATTACATAAAAATGTTGAAAACGTTTGAAAATACATAAACAAATGCGTGATATGTATGGTTTTGATAAAAAAAAATGAATTGCCCATAACTTAAAAAAAATAAGTTAGACCCAATCTTTAAAGGGTATTTCTTCATCATTTTTGGTATAATTTTATATGACGTCGGCTGGTAACTTCACCCTGGAACAAAGGGGTCTCATTTAAAATTGTGGCCCTTGGACCTCAAAATGTCTTAATCTAGGTTTGTCTGCAGCCTTGGAAAAACAAACATACCTATGCTACTATGTTAGAATACTATCACAAACTAATAGTCTAGAACACGGATTAATGGATTAAATATTCAACATTTTGAAGTACCTTCACTGGGAGGCTTCTTTACTCTGTTTTTCATGTAGGTAAATGTAATATGTATTATATATTATTTATAATCATAAAATGAGCATATTGTTCGAACTTGTGACAGATAGCCTAGAGTTTGTTTAGAACTAAAACTTGGTTGACGTGCTAGGTGCTTATTCAACATTAATTATAGCTATGTTGTAACTTGCAAGAGATTATAATGTATAGATGGACAGCCAAAAATACGTAGGGCAAATGTCAAATACTGGTCAGGCAGTATTATATATATACCTATAGGTATTTTTCAGGACTGATCAATATTTACAATTTTGGAAGTGGTTTGGAAGTACATGGGAATATATAGAGCATTAGAGCTGCATGTACACGAGTTCAAATTATTATCAGATAGAATAACAGTTTAAAGGCTATTAAAAATATATATTGGTATATATATATAATCTTAAATCTTAATACAATAATACGTTCTCATATGAATGTAGGTAGTAGGTACCTATAAGATAAAAACTAATTTTGGAATACTGCTGTGATTTTATTAGTGTAAAAAAGCGCTATCGTACTAATACAGTAATACATAACCTGAAAAGAAGATATTATATACAAAGAGAATATTTACCAACATTTTTATAACAGGTAAAATTAATTGAAAAACTTCGAATATACTTATATATTTATAACTTATAACTTAAGTAGGTATATATAGTATACCTACCACCAATATAATGAAATCTAAGGACTTAAAGTAATTAATAATACCTATATTATTTAAATATATATATTATATATACTATGTTTAATTTCAAATTAACTCACTTAATACATCATTGTATTTTTATATAGGTACAGCAATTAACCACTAGGTTTTAAGTGACCAAGTTCGAATCGTGAAGGTCAAATAACAAAGCTACCTAATTGACTAAGTACAGTTTTTATATTTAAATTATGAGTTAGACGTATGACGTACTGACTATTATTAATTATTATATATCTTAGTCTTATACTCATATCCATGTAGGTACTCTAGTCTCTAGACACTATAGACATATTATGTAGTCTAGAGTCTAGTATTATTGTATCATGTGGATTCAAATATTTCTACCTATCTAAACATTCTAACTAGGTATATGAATGTTTTAAATTCTGAGCGGAGTGATGAATGTATTAATTTTATAAAGATGTGTTCTTTATTTTTTTTTTTGTGACATGACAATATGAGTAGGTTCATTATAAATGTTATTTTACACGCAATGACATTTTTAAAATATTTAGATTAATTTTAACTTTTAAGCTACTATATATTATATATTACATTATTACCTATTTATACCATTCATATGCTGGTTTTCGGTAAGGTGATAGCAATAAGCCAATAGCAATAATATACATTTTAATAGGCATGAATGAATGATATAAAATATATAGACTAGTACACTATTATAATTATAAATTTAATATTAATAATTAAATAAATACGATATTTTCGACAACATTTCAATCAGACTATCGTATAAGGTAGGTACTAATTAAAATAAAATAAGTCACTTAATAGCAATATGAAAAAAACATCATACTTACTTGGACCTTGGTAAGGGTGACAGACCCTTTTCTGCTCAGGATCATTTTTCGTATACAGTGTTATATCATTGATTTCAAATTTAACACATCCATAACAGCGACACACTCGACACGGTAACCGGTCAAAATATCTTCGAAATAACATCTTTGGTCAAAATGTCTTTAAACATAAATATCTTTGAATAAAATATCTTTTATACTGATTTTTATCAGCTCATTAGTTATAAGTCTAGGGCCTTTTAATGCTCTAAAAAATACCTAAAAATGCCTTAGAAAAAATGTAATTATGGCCTAAAAAATTTTATTAATGAAGTAAAAAATACTTTAAAAATGTGAAAAATTTAATTAATGCCCTTAAAAAATGCATTTTACCCTAAAAATTACTATAGAAATGACCTAAAAAATACCATATTAATTTTTTGATGATTTTTTTGGGGGGCATTATTTAACACAATATTTATCACATTATTTATCTATATTAAAACTACGAACTTGAAATAAAAGCATACGAAATCCGTGATGTAACACGAACTCACTAATTATTTGTTATTTATCTGAGTACGAGTGACATATTGAACAAATATGCATTAAAACCCACAAAAATGACCCAATAATGCTAAAAATGCTCTAAAAATAAAAAAAACTTCGAAATATGAAAAAAAAACCCAAAATAAAATTTTTAGCTTTAAAGAACTCGTTACATGAAACGAATTATGTACTTGGAAAGCATTGTCTAAGATCAACCAAAAAAAATGCATATTGCATTGAAGTCCACGCCAGTGGCGTAGCGAATCATGTTTTTCAGAAGCAATAAATTGCTTCTGGCTTCTGGGGGATGGTGGTGGGTCATAACCTCATAAAGCCCATACACACGGTCAGTCTTTGAACTTTATTTTGGGTGGTACCCCAACCAGGTACGTATCCAGGGGGGGAGGTCCATGGGGTCTGGACCCCACCCCCCGAAATTTTTGTGTACCGTTTATAAAAAAAAAAAAAAATGTTTTTTATATCAATTAAGCATAAAAATTGTACTAACATTTATTTCGACCCCCCCCCCCCCCAAAAAAAAATAAGATCCTGGCTACGTGCCTGACCCCAACCCCCTATTTGAGCATATGAGTATCGTATACATCAGTTGGAGTTGGATGGGGTAGGTAATAAATAATTTGTTTGCTTCCATATGATTTAAAATTCGCTATGCCACTGGTCCACGCCCTAGTTACCTATTACTTATTAGTTATTACGTATCGTCGATCGACATTTTATATTTTATTGCACATAGATACAATTTGAACCTAGACGAGTAGTAATAGTCTACTAATTTCTAGGTGATTACTACATACGTACGTACTATGCTATTAATATAAAAATGTTAGAGGCCTTATCTGTAGATTAGGTGGGATTTTTGTAACTAAACGGTAGCTGGGCGTTTTAGTAGCTTTATACGATTGGAAAAATGTTTATCGGGAGAATCAAGTCCACTACGATAGGTAAACAGTAGAAGAATTAAGCATGATAACAAAATAAGAAAAATTGTGGAAATTATTCAGTGTTAATCTCTAATTTTAATTTAATTAATTAATTGTTTGATAATAATAATGATTTTGATTAAATTTTGAATAAATTATGATAAATGGATTAGGTTTTTAATAATAATAATCCTCTAAAAAAGCTCTAAATTTAAAATGTTCAATAATATATGAACAAAAATTTTAAAAAAAATAATTTAAAAAGATATTTTAGTAAAAGACATTTTTATCATAAGATATTTTCACAAAATATATTTTAACCAAAGATATTATTTCGAAGATATTATGACCTAGTACCCTCGACACCTACTGTACAGGGGCGAGGCACGTTTGGGCCAGGGACGTTTAGGTCACTAATAAAAATGCAACCCGTTTGGACCAGAATCCGTGAACCCGTTTGGGCCAATTTTTTTTTAGTATTTCTAAATAATTACTAAAAAGCCCGCTTAGGCCGTAAGCGCGCGCTTTTAGTTTACACTGGTTAAGTTCATACGCGCCGTATCGGCCATCGCCATCGTCAGTTAAACTGTGAAACCTAATTTGTAATTCGTAGATTATGTACAGAACAAAATTATTAATAATTGATAACTGACCAAAAACCCACAGTTATATTATACATACGTATAATACCAATATAAAAATATATATATATATATACAAATATATAATAGATATCTCTTACAAAACGGCCTTATCGGCCGGTGCGATAATACTAATTGGCAATATTGTGGTTACTTATACATTATTATCAAAAATTCAAAACACTATGTTCTACGTATGCACAGTGGTGGTAGTGACATCGACGCCCCTGTTCCTATAGCTCATACCATACTAGGTTAGTATTAGTATTTTCAATTTTAGTTAGTGCACTCTTAATATTCGTGTAGTTAAAATGGATATCCAAATCGAAAATGTTTTCCAAACAAAACGAGGTAATACGTGTATAACTGTTGATAATTTTAAACTCAGTAAATGTAATATTTTAATGAATAGTAATATTCGTTTTCGGTGTACAAATCGTTCGTGCAACGTGACTATTATCGTTAATGATAAGTTAAATGAAATAATTGAAACCAAAAATTTTCCTCACAAGCATCCTCCTCTAAAAGATAATTCGATCAAATTGGACATCATTAGAACAGCTGTAAAAAGAAAGGGGTCAGAAGACCTGCATACCAAACCAAACAAAATTATTTTAAAAGAAATACGTCAAAGTGGATTTGATACCGATATTGAATATTCTAATTTAAGGTTAGTGCGTAAATCATTATATTGTGCCCGTAAAAAATTATTTCCGACGTTACCACAAACATTAGAAGATACAATTGATATACTTTCGGCAGAAGGAGACAATATTACAAAATTTAACGATGAAAAATTTTGTCATATTTCTTCGGATAAAAATTTAATTTTATTCACCTGCAAAGCAAATCTAAATCTGCTGAGTGATAGCACACATGTTTTTGGAGATGGTACATTTCGTTATGCACCTAAATTCTTTCTTCAGCTATATACAATTCATGTGTAAGTAAATAAATTTTACATTCCTGTAATTTATTGTTTACTTCCATTCAAAAACTTAGAAATGTACCAATATATGTGGAATGAAATAAAATTATTATGTAAGCATTTAACTGGCAAAGAACTAGATGTAAAAAATTTCCATGCAGATTTTGAAAAACCTGCACATTGTGCTGTTTTAAATACATTTCCTAATTGTAAAATTGTGTGCTGCTTTTTTCATTTAAGCCAAAGTTTTTATCGCAAAATTCAAAAACATTATTATTTACATAATAAATACAAAGAAGAAAACTCAGAAGTTGGAAATTGGTTAAGATATTTTTATGGGTTAGCTTTTTTACCACCATCTGAAGTTGGAGATGGGTATGCTCAATTGATGTCTACTGCTCCCAATATAGAACACGTTACTCACTTTGCTGACTATGTTTTAAATTATTACGTATCAGAAGATGCAGATTTTAATCCTTATATTTGGGCAACAGAACCTTCCGATTCACCACGTACAACAAATGGTCCTGAATCGTTTCACTCTCATTACAATTCACAATTTTATACACCCCATCCAAACATTTTCCAAGTAATTGACGTTCCTTCTTAAAGATTTCCAAGTTCAAACTATGCTGAAAATATCATCAATTTCAAATAATAAAATTAATGTTCAAAGAAATGACACACTTAAAAAACACAACATACTACATGCACGATGGGCACAATATCAAAATGGTGAGATATCTCAATTGACGTATCTGAAGATTATTGGACAAATGTTTCAAGCAGCTCGAATATAAAATATATTTTCGTAATTCAGTCGACTGAAAAAATTAATAATTTTTACCTAATGTACCTATTTATTTTTTAATATTTTTATCTTTAAGACGAAGTAATCATACATACTTGATATTATTATTTATTATATAAAAAAACAATAATAATAATAAAAATAAAAACAGCATTTTTAACCATGCCAAAGACAGTCCTAAGCCTGTTAAAAATAAAATGGGAAGGAAAATGCTGGTCCAAACGAGTTGTATAAAAGTAATATTTTTTAGTCCAAACGGGTCTTCAAAATTGGTCCAAACGAGCTGTGTTTTAGAAAAATTGGTCCAAACGGGTCCTGCCCAAACGCATGACCCTCGGCCGTAGGGTACAGCTCCACTGTACAGTGGGCAGGACCCGCTGGTGAATTAAAAAGTAATAAAAGTAATGGGTTTGGGCGAGTTTCTTATAATGAGTTTGGGCGAGTATATGATACAATATAATCGATAAAATTGTATGTTTGTAAAGATTAAGATAAAATTAACATAATATTAAATATTAAAATCTACGTATAGGAAATTTTATATCAATCTAAATATGGCAAATCATTTAAATTTTTACCTACTTAGTACTTCTCCACCTGTTTTTTTTTTATTTAAATCGTTATAATTATACTATTTTTAATTAAATAAAGTACAGTTTATTTTATTGTTTAAGGCTACAGTATTAAAAAAGACAAATTTTTACAACCCTTTATTGTTTAGAGATTTATTAAAATAGTGTAGTCACTTATTACATTGTGAGTGTGAGTAATTATAGAAAGTGTATAGGTACTGTATATAGGATAAAAACTCAATAATTCGTTGATAATAATTTCAAACATTTAAATAAAAATCATTATAAAATTAATCGAATAGTCATGAGTCATGACTATAATATAAGAATCATGATGTATAAAACATACATATTTCAGATATTTTTTAGTTGCGGTAAAAAAAACTTGTGAGGAACCTGTTGTATTAAATGTTCAATCTTTTTTACTAACAAACAAGCATTTTATCACTCATAAATCAAAAAAATAATTTTAATAAAAAAGTGGGCAAGTGGGTAACGCTCTGCTGAAGGTACATTAAATGCCGTGTGGGTCACTGTCATGGCTGCCATAAATTTAAATTCAATGATATAATTGTATAAGTACGAAAAACGATTCTGAGTGAAGACGGTTTTTGTCGGCCTATAAAATAATATAATTTTTTTTAAATAACTAAAATTGTTATTCTCTGTTTAAATACCGAATTTTATCCAAATTTGAACTTAAAATATCTATTAAAAAAGACAGTGTATATATCATTTTTAGATTTATTGATTACACTTACACTAAGAAATACTCATGAGAAACCTTGTTTCAAATTTTAAATCCTTACCTATAAGCCTATAAAAATTAAATATAATACTATATGCTAACTACAAAATAATTTAAAAATTTTTCCCGATTTCGATGGACGATGAATTTTGTCAAAATTTGAACTTTAAATTCTTATAAAAAAAACCATGCATCTTTAATATTTTCGAACTGCTATTATAACAACTTATAAGAAACCTTGTATTGAATTTTCAAGCTTTTGATTCAGTTAAAAAAAATGAAAAAGTCAGTAAATAGCTCAAAATATTTTCACCAAATGTTTATATTAGCCTTTTCTGTAAATACCTAAATTATAACATTTTAAATAGACATTTTCATTTTTTTTTATTTACTATAATAAACTAAGACATTCCTAGCCTACGTAAGGCTATCTATATCTAGGGATATTTGACAATATACTTATTTTTTAATAGGTAATAACATGATAATTAAAATATTTCCAAGTAATAAGGATAATTAACAATTTTAAGATATAAAGAAGCATTTTTTTTGTATAGTTGAATTTTTGTTCAGGATGGGATAAAGCATTGAGATGCGCTGGTATGCTTGCTGGCCTTTGGATGCAATGTGTGGCCGCCACATGAGTCGTTTGTCAAGAGTTACACCGAGGTATTTAAACGTCGGTTGCCAGGGTATATTTTTACTGTCAAATTTTAGTTGTGGGGGGGGGGTAATATAGCGACGTAGACTAAAAATAACTCTAATGCTCTTTGAGGCGTTGATTTTGATCCTCCAGTTTTGACACCAGTGGGCAGTGTTTGAATTGGGGGAGTGCGCAGGGGGACGGAGCTCCTCTACTATTTTTATTTTTTTTTTTGCGTACCCCAACTATTTTTTTTTACTTGGATGGGGGGATGGACCAAACTAATGCCCAAAATAATTTTTATTAAAATTTGGAGTGGATCTAAATTGTTTTGTCAAAGATAAACCTAATGAATACCTAGTAAGTTTACATTTTTTAATATAAAAATATTTTTCATTCTATCTATGGTTTTGACTAGTAATGTTCAACCTTTTTGACTCGCAATCCACTGTTTTTGTAACAATATTTTCACGACTCGTGTCACATTTGTAGGTCATAAAAGAAAAAAGACATTTTAACTATCATTATATCTACTGTAAAATATGGTTCTTCAATTCATTTATTACTTATTCGAATTCATAATTTCTAATTTTATAATAAACTTTTTTTTTTTAACAAAAAAGACTTGTCACGACCATTTTTATAGATTACGCGACCCAATAGTTGAATACCACTGATTCAGATTTCCTAATACATTGATAATTTTTTTATTATTGTTTGTTTATATTTATGCCTAATTTAGTAGTTTGCAGATATTATGTACCTACAATAAACTATTGTATTATAAAATATCTGCGGAAAAAAAATAAGTTATAAATTATGAATTCGAATAAGTTATGAATGAATCGAAC
>NC_042495.1:42326638-42335381 GCF_005508785.2 Acyrthosiphon pisum | reverse complement strand
TATAAATATAATGTTCGTTATGTGGGGTAAATGTTTGTTCACTATAATACTATAATATTTGATATATATAGCTCCACTCTTCTAAACTATAAGTACTCACATAGGCGTAATCTCGGGGGTGCAAAGGGGTGCACTTGCACCCCCTGGAAATTTTTGAGGGGGTGCAAAACTATCATTTTGCACCCCCTAAATTTTCTTTATTTATAATGTATAATTTTTCCAATATTTTAAATATTTAATATTTATAAAATAATGATAACGACGATAATAGATGATAATTATTATCACTCATGAAATGTGATACCAGATTTGTGACCACGAAATTCTTGATATGCTATCAATTAAGGGCTATCAAGTATCAATGACATAGATAATAAGGTATATTATATTATCTATGATCAATGATCATATCACAGAATTATAATATTATTCTGTGATCATATTATGACATATTATTATATTCTGATATTCATATTAATTATTAGAATAATATTTATATTATAGGTAGTCACTGTCCACTGTCCAGGTTTAATATCTTTTTTCTATTCTGTACCTGTGCGAGAGAAAACCGTTTTATTTAGGTACTATCTTTTTTTGTTTAAAATGTCAGAAAAGAGAAAGACTCGATGATTTTTTTAAAAAACCATCCAAAGTTTATGCGAGTAAGTACTAAGTAGTAAATGCCAAGTGCTGCAGCAGCAACTGTACATGGTAGACGTTTAAGTTTAATTTAATTTTGTTGATTAATATGTATTAATATTTATTATATCAATGTAATAAATTACAGTATTGACTAATTATTTTAATTTGTATAATACAATTTACTTACTTCATATTAATGA
The DNA here is from genome assembly GCF_005508785.2 of Acyrthosiphon pisum. Taxonomy (NCBI): domain Eukaryota; kingdom Metazoa; phylum Arthropoda; class Insecta; order Hemiptera; family Aphididae; genus Acyrthosiphon; species Acyrthosiphon pisum. Next base: position 42,334,539 of record NC_042495.1, on the reverse strand, counting down.
TAATATTAAATTGTGTATACAATTTTGATCGAGGGACTGGAATTGAGTAATAAGTTGTAAATAAATTTGCAAGTGAAACGAGGGATTTTGACATTTTGTAGAAGGTTTGTAACTTTCCTGATTAGTTTTGCACCCCCTGAATTTTAGCGAAATTACGCCTATGGATTACGCGACCCAATAGTTGAATACCACTGATTCAGATTTCCTAATACATTGATAATTTTTTTATTATTGTTTGTTTATATTTATGCCTAATTTAGTAGTTTGCAGATATTTTGTACCTTCAATGAACTATTGTATTATAAAATATCTGCGGAAAAAAAATAAGTTATAAATTATGAATTCGAATAAGTTATGAATGAATCGAACTATTGTTCACTATAATATGCACACTTATGCACGGGATATTACGCAAAGCTAAAGTTTTTTTTCTTTCATGGCTTAAAAAGGTGACACGAGTCGTGAAAATATCTTTACAAAAACAGTGGACCGTGAGTCAAAAAGGTTGGACACTACTAGTCAAAACCATAATTAGGATGAAAAATATTTTTATGTTAAAAAATTTAAAATTCATTAGGTAGGTAGGTATTCATTAGATTTATCTTTTACAACAACTTATATCCATTCTTTTTTAATAAAAATTGTTTTGAGCATTAGTTTGTAAATATCTGTGAACTAGTGTTCACAATTGACATAGGTATGCGTCTGTAGTAGCACAAATTATAATTATTAAGATATTATCACTGATAATTATTATTTTTTTATTTTCTACCCAAATATGTACGCAGGTATTATTTCTATATCAACAAAAATTTCGAAAAATAAAGTGAATATAAAATAAAAGTTCATATTTACTTACATGTTACATAGGCACATATAGTTAAATATGTTATGTTTGGAAATTTGGGAATAGAAAATTCTGTAACTAAGGTGAAATATAGTATTGAAAAACTAGAAATTGGTTGGGGGTGTGGAGGGTGAAGCCCCCCACGAGTCTGCGTTAACTAATTTTTCACTTGGAACGCAGTTTATAAATTATTGGATTGAGCTCCTCTACTTAATAATTCCCAATTCGAGCACTGCCAGTGTATTTAAGTGATCCTGCAGATTTGTAGTTATTGCTTCGATGTTGCGTGATTCCGTGAAAATGGTTGTGTCATCCGCGAAGAGAGCAATATGTGTGCGTGGTGATTGAAGGATGTCGGAAACGTATAGGTTGAACAAAATAGGACTAAGTTTGGAACCTTGAGGTACACCAGTAGAGATAGACTTGAGGTTAGAGGCACTGTCGTTAATTCTGACTGAATATTGTCTATTTAAGAGGAATGATCGAATTATATTGAAAAGATATGTTGGTGTGTTTATGTTACGTAGTTTCAAAAGGAGGCCTTCATGCCACATTTTATCAAATGCCTTTGAAATGTCAATAAATATTGCGCCAGTGTGACAGTGCATTTCAAACGCAGAGTTGATGTGTTCCGTGATCCGTAGTAGTTGTTGGACGGTAGAGTGGTTTGATCTGAAACCAAACTGGAATTTCGGAATGGCGTCGGTGATATTCAAATAATCGAGGAGTCTGGTGTGTATGACTTTTTCAAACAATTTTGATAAGGATGTTAGGAGGCTAATAGGTCTGTAGCTATCAGAATTGGTCTTGTCTTTTCCAGGTTTTTTATAAGAATTATCGTTGATATTTTCCATTTAACAGGGAAATAACCAAGACTTAACAGTGAATTAAATAAGGTAGACAGTAGGACGAATCCTTTTGAAGGTAATTTTTTGAACATGAGATTTGTGATTTTGTCGTGACCCGGTGCTTTTTTATTAGAAAGATTCTTAATAATTTGCTTAACTTCGTTTGGAGTTACGTAACTAATACATTTTTGAACCGAGTAGTCAGTTTGATCCAGTGCATGCTTGACTCTAGAATCGTTGCTGGGATTACCTATGATATGGTTATGCGAAAATGTGAGGTACAGAATATCTGAGAACACGTTACATTTATCTATGTCAGATATAACTAGATTTGAGTCTGTGCGGAGAGGAGGGATGATGTTGATTTCTTGATTAAGTAATCTTTTAGTTTCTTTCCATAAGTTTGACTCGCCCACTCGATTGTCTCAACATTGAACATATACTGTACCTACAGCAGAAAAGTCGCAAATGCCACCTATTTTTTTTTTTTGCTTTTGCTGATTATTTTGAAAATGACAACGATTTTTTGTCCCAACAAAGGACTAACTAGATCAAATTTTCTACCAGAAACCAACCTCAAAGTTCGTAGATTGATCTTTACTTCACAAATATACAATAATTGAAAATTAAAAACACATTATTGTAAAACTAATATATTTATCGCTCTGCTTAGAATCTAAAAATATAAGTATAGGTATCAATATCGGTATATGCGTATATTATTAATATATGATGAACCTTTGTTTAATTTTTCATTCTATAGTCCGTAGCCCGTAGGAGTGGAAAACTATAGGTAATTAATATTATATAATTTACCTATAACGATAAGATATAGCATCGTTGATCGATTGATGATACACCTCGGTAATAATTAAATAAATTGGAAAACTTTGTGTTTTTATAGATTACAAATGTGGATTAATTACATATTGGTGATTAAAACAAAAATATAGTGATATTATTAAAAATATTTTAGTTTATTATTTCAATATTCATTATATTTTAAATTTATAGACAAACGCTCGATATTATAGACGATAATATTTATAATAGTTATAGGTAATCGTAATTCAATTTTAGATTCAGAGTGGAGCTATTTTTTTGTCTGTGTACACGAAAGTAGTTGGAATAATGCTTCGATTTTAAAAACTTCAGTATCGGGGATCTAGTTGGTGCTTCGGTAGGTCAAATTTTAAAATTCCTAGTTGTTTTCAAAAGCACCGAGAAAAAAAATTAAGGAAAAACGGGAATTTTTAAGTAAAATGTTTACACATTTTGGATTTTTATTATTTTTTTAAAATTATTGTCAGTTAAAAATAGGATGACGGTTTTTGCTCAAAATCGTTTTTCATATAATATTATTTCAACATATCAAATTCAATATTGAATTCAAATTTGTTACATCCATTCCACCGATCTCTCCATAGATACTGTATAATATGTACAGCAGCAGAGAGGTACCCACTTGGCTCAGTTTTTTTAAACATTCATTGGAAAATATACAAACTGTAATAACAGTTTAAATAGGTAATCATAATAATATGAGTGTAGAATGAAAAAGAACAAACATAACATATTAACACGAACGCTTGAGGAGACTGGAGAGTAGCAGTAACAACATTCACAACATTTATATCTTTAATATAAAGACGTATTTATTTTAAAATATGTAGGTATAATCAAAAATCAATCAAATATAATTTATCGTTCAAACGTTATTCATAAAACAATATGTACACACGTGACTACGTGAGACGTAGGTACCTACCAACAGTTAAATTTCTTGCTACAGGTATAAAATAATATTACTTGAAGGTTGTACCACATAAAACCATATGACATGTATTATGTATATATGTACATTTATAATTTACTTAATTCAAATTAATTACCCATGTATTAAATACCTAGTAAATACTAAATAGTAATAAGTAATTGAAAATTCAAACTCAAGGACTTTGGTATTTAGTACTTAATTACGTTCATAGATGTACAGTTTATTCAATGACAATAATATTTTGGACAATAATAAATTATAAACGCATGTGGCATATGTGTAGAAGCTTATTATTAAATAATATATTCCATATAAAAATAAATGCTGAAATATTTCATTTTAGTAATGAAAAATATTTTTATAAAATATTAAGTAGGTAACAAAAACGAGAAAAATAAGGAATGCACAAGGCTAAAAATATTTTAGAATATACGGTTCTTTCTAGATAATTTTTTAGCAGAACTATAACTTGACACAGTTATTTTAAAAGAGAAAAATAAATTAAACAATGTATTTAAAAATATTTTAGATAGGTTGATACAACTCTTATTGAACGGTAGCAGAATAGCGATGATGGTAAAATTACTGAAATTGTTGATCATTATAGAAAAGATTGTCAGTTTCTTTTCCAACAAAAATTTAAAACAAATAGAAACATTTCTAAGTACGTCTAGCTATTACTTGAATGTCACTTAATAGTTAATACAATACCTACATCACTATTGCATCTTGCGTTTATTGTGATATAACCATTTACAGATTGTGTAATATAGTAATAAAACTAAATTTAATAATATTACTATTCGGTAATAATAATCGATGCATCTTAACTAAAAAAATCTAACATTCAACATATTTTTAGAATAAAATTAATCTATTAAATGATAAATAATCGACTTCTGTAATATACTAATATGGGAATGGGATAGATATATAACCTGTATTATCAGGCATAAGCTATATTTATACGAGTTATAACTTATAATTTATAAATATAACAATTATAACTACAATAATCCAATATTATCCAATATTTGTACCTACCACATATAAAAGTATATTACACATACCTATATACGTTAATCTATTATAAATACTCACTTCATCTTTTGATGATAACTTTCCTATTTTTAAATCGTTCATTAACTTGTAAGCTTCATCTGAGTGTCCAATACTATCGAAACACAATGTTGCATCTGTTCCTGCTGCTTCAACAAGAACTTCTTCACCTCCCGGGTGCTAAAATCATAATTTAACCATATTGTGTTAATTTTTATATATATATATAGGTACCTTATACTTGAGTTATACAATATATTCTATTCTAGTTATATAATATATAAATTATATACATTTTAATATACAGGGTGATTGACCAATCATGCTCGCCACCATTGTATTATTATCTATTATACTAGCTGTTTATCCAAAATATAGACAACACTTATAGGTTACAGTTATTATATTAGGTAGGTACCTATACTTATAACTTATAATTTATACTTATTGTGTTCACTTTTAACAATAAATAGAATAATATATAATATACATTTATCGTAGATATATTCAAATTTCTAGTATCATGCTTGGTTTAATAATATGTTTTTTAATTAGCTTAATACTTTAACTTTATTTTTAATAAATAATAATAAATTAATTATATATCAGTTTTTGTTTAATAATAAATTATTAGTTCACCGTTAATTATACTGGTTAGTAATATATACTACAACATAGTCAACATACTATAGTACAGGGGCTAAAATAATGTGCCCCTGACACACTTTATGTCCCCTGAAAATCAAAGTGTGCCCCCTGAATGACAAAGATGTGTCCCAAGTTTTATAACGTGTTTTTAGTTTTGTAGAAATAACGAACATTAATCATTTAATATTTTAATTTACTAGTTACCTATTCTGTTAACTTAAGTTAATTACCTACTTATTTTATTTCTATAATATGGACAAGTTTGTTATAAAAAAAATAATAATAGATAGTGGGTCAATTCAAAGTAATTAGGTACCTGCCTTAGTATAAAATATTTAAATTATTCTTTGCTGTGTCTATTGAAATACAATATTGCTTACTGTAATAGGTACCTACTGAAAAGTTAACTGGAAAGTGCATCGTAATTTATTGAATATTGTTATAATATTATATAATCAGGTATATGTTCTATAGAATATTATAAATATTTATGATTGTTTATTTTAAGTCTAAAATATGTTAAAATATTAAAAAAAATTAAACTTATTAAACTGATTATTGTAATCATAAATCGTATTTTAAAGAATTAGATAGTTATTTTGTTGTATTTAATAAATATAACTTAAAGGATCTACATAGATAATAATATACATATATTATTATATTTATAACGGTTTATTTAACAAACCCAATATAATTTTCTAAACATAATCAAAATTGTTTTTAAAAACCTCGAATATTCTTATAAACTATTTTGCTACATAAAATTATTACATATAAATTATTCTAATTGATGATGATAACATACCAGAATATTTAAATATATTTCAATTTACTACACATATAGTCTTTTACTGCTTTTAGTGATTTAAAAAAATTATAAAAATTACCTCACTAATTCACTTACATGGTAAGTGATATATAAAAGTGGTAAGGTGGGATTTTGTGTGTTACAACCCCAACAGGTTTATTTTCCTATAGAAAACTATCAAAGCCCAAAAGTAACAGTTAAATTAATAAGTGTGTGGTGGGTCCCCTGAAATCAGATGCATTTTGGGTCCTCCTATAGTAATACTTTTAACTCTTAAAGATAAATTCATCATAATTGATAATTCATAAGCATAGCCAATATACATGTTTACTGGTTAGCTTATTAATGATACAGATTACAGATATTGTCACATTGACATAGGTACAATCAAAGAGATCGTAATATGATAATATAATAATAAAAAACTGGGCAAGTGGATGTTATTCTGCTGTACAGCAGGTTACAAGTGGGTCACTTTATAATGGATGGTATTAAATTTTAATTCAATGATATAATATCATTGTATAAGAAAAAGATTCTGAGCGGAGACGGCATGTCAGTCTATCTATAAGACATATTATATACTTATATTTATGGTATTAAAAAACAAATTGACTAGTAATATAGGTACTTATAATAAATTCCAAATTAATCATATCACAATATCCATTAGGTACTTATAACGCGTTAACATCAACAACAAACCGTGATACTATCATAGATATATAACAGTATACTTTAGAAGTTTCAAGTACCCACGGATAATATTATACAATCACAACATAATAACTAAAATAGTTAGGTATTCTAGGTTTTTTAATATGTAATTTCGTCCAAATTTGAACTTAAAATGACTATAAAAATAAACTGTGCTTGTGTTTTTTTTGGTAACAGAATTAACTATTTACGTGGAATCTTGTTTTAAATTTTCAATCCTTAGATATAAAAGTTGAACATTTTATACATTTTTAACTACAAAATAATTATTGAATTTTAAATTTGATAAATTTTGTCAAAATTCGATCTTTAAATGCTTATACAAAAAAATGTGCCCATGTATTTTTAATATTTTTCATCTGTTATTGTAATTTGTAACAATATATCAGGAGCTTTGTATTCAATTTGTACACTTTTTGGCCCAACAGATAAAACTTTATTGATATTTATAGAAAAAAAAACTATAAAAATTGAAAACTAACAATGTCCTTTTAAAGCTCAAAAAGAGTCAAACTATTTTAAAAATTTTATCGTGTATAGAAAATGCTAATATAAACATTCAATGAAATGTTCAAGTAGCTACAGTCATTCATTTTTTAATTACAGCAAAATAAGAAAATCGTTGCATGAGAAATCGAGTGAATATCAAATGTTTAAAAATATGAATTTCAAACGCTCATAAAAATTTAATTTGACTTAGGTACTTGTAGACATTTTTTTTTTTTTTGGAAAAGGTAGACAAACTTATGAGGAATCTTGAATTACATTTTAAAATCTTAGATTTAAAAAGAAAATTTTTCATGAATTTCTAAATCAAAATAACTTGCAAATTTTCGTAATTTTACGTATTTTGTCAATATTTGAACTTTAGATGCTTATAAAAAAAATTGTGACTATGAATTTTTAATTTTTTCATCTGCCATTGAAACAATATACTAGGAGCCTTCTATTAAAATTTCAAGTTTTTTTAACCAACAAATACAATTTTATTGATATTTATATAAAAAAATAAAAAAATTGAAACTGAAAATGTTCGTAAAGAGCTCAAAATTTCATGTACCTACGGTCATTTGTTTAAAAGCTATATCTAAACCAAAATCAATTTTCTCGAAAACAGATTTTGCGTAAAAATTCCCGTTTTTCCTTATTTTTCTTTTGTTTTTCACGGCCCTTTTCAAAACTACTGGAAACTAC
>NC_042495.1:42324897-42326022 GCF_005508785.2 Acyrthosiphon pisum | reverse complement strand
GAATGATCTTATATTACATTTTTAAATCTTAGATTTTAAAAGAAAAATTCTAACTCAAAATAATTTGGAAATTTTCGTCATTTTACGTATTTTGTCAATATTCGAACTATTTAAGTGCTTATAAAAAAAAATTGTGGCTATGGATTTTTAATTTTTTTCATCTGCCTTTGAAACAATATACTAGGAGCCTTCTATTAAAAATTCAAGCTTTTATAACCAACAAACAAAATTTTATTAATATTTATAGAAAAAAAACTAAAAAAAAGGTGGGTAAGTGGATGTCGCTCTGCTGTACAGTAGGTTACAAGTGGGTCACTGTATAATGGATAGTATTATATTTGAATTCAATGATATAATATCACTGTATAAGAAAAACGATTCTGAGCGGAGACGGTTTGTCAGTCTAGGTATTAGACATACCTATTATAGGTAGGTATACTTATCTATAGTATTAAAAAAAAATTGACCTATAATAGGTATTAATAATAAATTCCAAATTAATCATATCACAATATCCATCAGGTAACGCGTTATACATCAACAACAAACCGTGGTACTATCATAGTATCATAGATATATAATAGTATACTTTAGAAGTTTCAAGTACCCACAAATAATATTATACAATCATTACAATCACAACAAAATAAATAAAATATTTATTCCAGGTTTTTAATATGTAATTTCGTCCAAATTTGTACTTAAAAAGATTATAAAAATAAGCTGTGCTTATGTATTTCTTAGAATTTTTGGCAACAGAATTAAATATTACGTGGAATCTTGTTTTAAATTTTCAAGCCTTAGATATAAAAGTTGAACATTTTATAAATTTTTAACTACAAAATAATAATTCAATTTTAAATTTGATAAATTTTGTCAAAATTTCAACTTCAAATGCTTATAAAAAATAATTGTGCCTATGTATTTTTAATATTTTTCAACTGCTATTGTAGCAATGTATCAGGAGCCTTGTATAATTTTTTTACACTTTTTGGCCCAATAGATAAAACTTTATTGATATTTATAGAAAAAAAACTAAAAAAATTGAAAACTTACAATGTTCGTAAACAAGCTCAAAAAGAGTCAAATTATTTTAAAAACTTTATCGTATATATAAATAGCTAA
>NC_042495.1:42323957-42324826 GCF_005508785.2 Acyrthosiphon pisum | reverse complement strand
AAGCACTTTTTCTGTCCTTAAAAGGTGATGACAGACACAAAAAAAAAAAAATAAAAAAAAAAAAAAAAAACACACATCATTGTAAAATCAATACATTCATCGTTCCACTCAGAATCTAAAATGGAAAATGTAAATGTCCGTTTTGAGCTCAAAATAAGTTAAAATATTTGGAAAATGTTTTGGTGTATAGAAAATGCTAATATAAACATTCAGTCATAATTATTTATATTTAAAATGAATAAAAAAGGCTACAAATTATTACATTTATTTATTTGTAAATACATAGGTACCTAAAATTCCAATGTATGTTTTCAAATTTGGAAAAATTAATTTTTCAATTTTCAAGAGTGAGGAGGGGGCCATTCATTTTATTTACACACGGGCCCAAATTGGTGTAGTTGCGGCACTGCACCTATTGCATCTTAAAATTTAATTACTGTTGTTTAAAATATTTAAAAATAAAATATATGGAAGATAAAATTTACAAAAATGTTCTGTTAGTAGGTATAATAATAAAATACGGTATGTTGAACTCAATTGTTTCCAAAAATATCGCATATATTATCAAATAATATATTATATAAATAACAATAATATATATTATTGCTATTAACTTAAAAGTCAATAACACATATATAATTTAGGACGTTGTGAATAGGTTGTGACTTGTGAATATTTCATTGTGTAATAGATAATAATAATTTAAGTAATGTCGTAAAACCTCGCAAGACCCCAATATTTGTGTTATTAAATATATTTATCTGTTATACTGAAGTCTAAAGTAGGTACTCCACTACTCCTAAGAAATTATATGATGTCATCTATAGTTATAGTTAATGGTCGGGACCGATTGTTTCATTAAGGGGATT
>NC_042495.1:42322949-42323907 GCF_005508785.2 Acyrthosiphon pisum | reverse complement strand
TGATTTTGGTTTTTGGTGTAACTTTAAAACGAATGACTGTAGATACATGAAATTTTCACTGGTTGTTTATATTTCCATTTTCTATACATGATAAAATTTTTAAAATATTTTGATTTGTTTTGAGCTGTTTACGGACAATTTCAGTATCCAATTTAATTAGTTTTTATTTCTATGAATGTCAATTAACATTATTTGTTGAGTATAAATACTTGAAAATTTAATACAAGGCTCCTACTATATTGTTACAATGACATTTAAAAAATATTAAAAATCCTTAGTCACAGTTTTTTTTAATTAGCATTTAAAGTTCAAAAATTGACAAAATATGTAAAAATCACGAAAATTAGTAAATTATTTTGAGTTAAGAATTCGTAAAAATTTTTCTTTTTAGAACTAAGATTTTAAAATGTAATACAAGATTCTTTATAGGATAATCTAGTTTTATAAAAAAAAAAATGTCTATAAGAAACTCAAATTAAATTTTTATGAGCGTTTGAAATTCATATTTTTACAACATTTGATATTCACTCGATTTCTTACGTAGGTAACGATTTTCTTATTTTGTTGTAATTAAAAAACGAATGACTGTAGAAACTTGAAAATTTCACCGAATGTTTATATTAGCATTTTATATATACGATAAAATTTTGAAAATAGGCTCCTGATACATTGTTATAATAGCAGTTGAAAAATATTAAAAATACATAGGCACAATTATTTTTTATAAGCATTTGAAGTTAAAATGTTGACAAAATTTATCAAATTTAAAATTGAATAATTATTTTTTAGTTAAAAATTTATAAAATGTTCAACTTTTATATCTAAGGATTGAAAATTTAAAACAAGATTCCATGTAAATATTTAATTCTGTTGCCAAAAATGCTAAGAAATACATAAGCACAGTTTATTTTTATAGTAATTTTAAGTTCAAATTTGGATGAAATTACATATTAAAAAA
>NC_042495.1:42311426-42321121 GCF_005508785.2 Acyrthosiphon pisum | reverse complement strand
ATATAATAATATAATAATATATAATACACTTAATTTATTATACTAGGTAGGTACTAAATCTATTTAGGTAGGTATTTTGAAAAAAACGTACATCTATAGTATAGTTAAAAATTAAAATGATAGGCACCTATTAGTGATTGAATGATATGACAAATTTCAATATCACTTCTTCTCATTATTTATTATAAATTCTGATTATTGTCACGATAAACGTTTTTGGATTAACACTTTTAGAGTTATTTTGAACTCTATGGCCACTGAATTCAAATATCAGCACTTTGACACTGTAATACCGGCGGTTATAACTCCTAAATTTCTAACCTCCTTCCCGCGAGAATATGTATTGAAACTATTACACAACGTAATATAGTATCATGTATAGGTAAATTGTACATGATATAAACAGTCTTGTAAAGAATACTTTTATTTTGTATTCGGAATACATTTTCGAATAAATGAGAATTAAAATATTCAGAATACGTACCTATTCGAATAGTTCTTAAAAAATATATTCAGAATACATATTCGATTACTTTAAAAAGTATTTGAATACTTCTGAATACTATCAGAATACTTTTTTTCACAACTAGTTTTTGTCAGTTTTTGGATGGTTGGTAATTAACATTTATTATTTAATAATTAAACATACAACGGAATCATAAGTTATTTATACATTTTTACCGTATATGATACGGCCGATACGGGCTACAAGTATACAACACATTAGTGTTTACTGTTTATAAAAATAATTATACCATGGGCCAATATTATATTTCGTTTAAAAAATAAAATTAATATTCATGATTTATAATATGTCTTGTCACAAATTTAAAACAATTTTTCTGGATCGGAAAAAAGTATTTTTTTAATCAATAAAAAATACAAATAAAAGTATTCAGAATACGTATTTGAATACTTTTTAAAAAAAATATTTAAAATAGTATTCGAATACTTTATAAGACTGGATATAAATAATCCAAAAGGGCCCACCCTCACCACCACGCCATCGATTCCTGACCTACCTAACACAATTTATTCTCATTCTTTTAATTTTTAAATACCATATTTCTACCTACTAATTGTTATGGCAATGCAATCTGTTAACAATGGCAACCATTCGAATAAACAAAATATTTTTTTGAGCCAAAACTAAAATCTAAGTCTCAAGCATTTTATTGTTATACCTAGCTTTTATTGAAAAAAATCTAGTAGTTTCTGAGTAAGTAAGTATATAGATAGGACAAAAAAGCATTCATTTTTACATAGGTACCTACAGTGAAATTGTGAAACCTTTAAACACCGAATACCTACTCTCACTGAACACTACACTGACATTTTTTTCGCTACCTATTCAGCCTCAGAGGATTCAGTTTATGGTTTGATACTTGGGTGTCCAATAGGGAAGGTTTTATTATATTTCGTTTTAGTTATGTACGCAGCTTATATTAGCATAATAGGGCTTCAAGGCCTCCAAAAAATTATAAAATAGTGTATACGTAATAATATAATAGGTCTTTATAAATTAATAGGTTAACTGTTAGGCATTTGGTCCCCCCCCCCCATCATCAAAGTTACTCTTTGTTTTACACCGTCATACAATGTATATTCATTTCATTTAATCCTATTATTTTTTGTATTATTTTAGTTTATTTTCTTGTAGTTCTGCTACCATATTATTATAAAGAATAATCATTAATGATTATGTGCTTTGGCTTGCTCAACCTTGATGTATTATAATATTGTACATTTATTTTTAAAACATTTATTAGAAAAATATTAAATCAAATAAATACTTACTACAGTCATTGTACTTTTTTTCTTTTGATATTATGCCAAAAAGAAGATTGTTTCTAACTTTAATTAGATATAAAATAAAAATACAATTAACTATGAACTTTTCATATTTTTACAACAATTTTACAATATTCATACAAAAAGTAATTTATATTACTTTTTTTAATTTTAATTTTAACAATATAAAATATAATATTCACAAACATTTATGATCTTCTTAAATTAATAAAATGTATTTAATATATCTGAGGTAAACACAGTAGATAAGTGAACTATGTCAAAATAAAAATCCAAATTAAACAAAGTCGGCACATGGATTAGATGCTAAATTAAAATAGAAAGAAGAAAACGTATTCCATAAGAAAAGACATTACTGTATTAAGCTACTAATATAAAAACAAGATAAGTACTATTGTCCAACAGCCAGACTGTTATTATCGTGCGATCATTTCACTAAAATATTGGGAAAATATTTAAGGACCGTAAACATTTGTCTTGTCAGTATATTTTCTCTATAAATAAATACATTATATACACACATATAAATTTGAAAATATACATTGACATAATTAAAAATATATAAAGAAAGCAACATATTTTCAGAAAAAAAAATTATGCAATATAATTATATTGATTAGGATTATCTTTGTCTCTTTCCATATAGTCTCGGTCAATAAGAGACTCTATGCGTTTCTTTAAATCAGCTGGCTTGGCAGGAAACTTGAGCTGATTGAACAGTTCACTGATCAAAAGATTATGCATGAGTGACTTGCGCATTTTCATTATCCTCACAATAGCTGCATCCATTTGGTACTGTCTATCCTGATAGACTCGTTCTTCAGTTGCCTTCTGCTCTTCATTTGTTTCTTTCATCTGCACTTGATTGATTTTAATTCTATATAACTTATTACAAAAATCATTGTTGATGGAAAACTGATCAATATCACCTATTTCCCGTCCTTTGGGCACCTTTATCAACACTCTTGCTTTACCACATGCCAACGACTGCAGTGTTCTCCTCAACTCAGTATCTTCCATGTTGGTCGCAGTTTTTATTTCTTTAAAAGGGAGAGTTTGATATTCGTTAAACAACAACAGCACCATTGCTTGGAACAAGCTAACCTGTAACTCTTTATTACCCTGCTTGAACTGAGAACGCAATACACAATGACCTAGAGTTGGCTGCCACTGTAATTTTCTTCCATTGTGTTTGGCTAGGTAAAACTTATTAAAACAGTCTTGGTATTCAATAATTTCGTTGGGCATGGCCACTTCTGTTACGACATAAGTTGGCCAGTGCCCCATAGTCAATATATTGACGGTCATGTCAATAACAGAGAGTTGAATATCTTTAACATGTGCCAAATACTGTTTGTAAGCCACATTTATATCTTTACTAATCTCCATATCTTTAAACATGCCCTCAAGTTTGGATGTAAACCCTCCACCACATTCTTGTTTTAATTTGGACAGCATACTTTTTTCAGCATCCACGCTCGCAGATTTCCCAAGCAACAATCTTTTAGCTAAATCTTTTTTGTAAAAAGCTTCAAAAACATCTTTGCCATGAATGAACCGAAACAGAACCATAATTTTATCTAAGAGTTTCTCTAGCTCTTCTTCTGTAGATTCTTTATTTCCAACTTTAAGTTTAGAGTCAACAAATTTGGCAATAAGCTCAGCAGGTTTATTTGTTCGTTGGTTAACAAAATTTTCAAATGCTTCTTTTAAACTGTTACCAAATTTCTCATTTGCTTGGAAACATTTTTTAACAATAACATCCATTTTGTCTTTGAAATCTAATAATTCCTGCACCATTGTTTTATCCTTTTCTGGGTCTATAACAATAGTTCGCCCATATTTTTTTATGTAAGAATTAAAGTTTATACAGAGCTCTGAAAGTCCTTTTTTTACACGTGTCAACAGGCTGTACATTAACTTTAAATCGTCCAGTCTATTCTCATTGAGCAATTGTTCCAATCCTTTTTGTAATATGGAGCTAACGTGTTCGCTTATCAATTGTTTTTCAACAGTATGTATAAGTGACCACTTTGTAGATGTATCTAAATAATGAATGAGACGTTCATTTTCTTCATTTAAACGCTTCTCAACATGATACAAATATTCGGAAACTTCAAGCTCAAGCATTAATCGTAAACCTTCAGTTGCATAAAGACGTTCAGTGGCTTGTAGGAACTTTCCTTCAAAAGCATCTTGATAAATTTTTAAATCAGAGAGCATTCTAAGCAATGATTTTAGCAATGTTTTATCTACCATATCACCTTGTCTTTCTTTTTCTATGAGTAGAAGCAAACCATCAACTGCTCGATTTTGAACATTAGTGTTTAACATGATATGATGACGGAATAAATTCAAGCCCATGTCCCAAATGGAGTTAACATTAGGATTTTGAAGTACATAAGTTCGGTCCAGAAATAGAAATATACTGCGTATCATTAACATTTGTTCACAGTGTGATGACCAATGATGGTTTACTTTTTTAAAAATATGATTTTATCATTTGTTACTTCAGTAAAATTCAATAATAGTTTTTTACATGTGTTTCACTAAGCTCAATAAGGTTATTATACAATGCTGCAGCCAAATTATTGTTGCACATATTTTCTACAGCTTGATACAACTCTTCCATGGTATATTGAATAGCAGTTGAAGTTTGTATGGCAATAACAGCCTCGCGTAACTTCTTCCATGTTTGTTCCTGATAATTGTCAGGTAACATCGGTTTCTTTCTGAGATTTTTCACTACTAGCTTTTTTGTAGGATTGGATTTTAATGATGCATTTAATGACAGACCATTCAATGCCGTTAAATTAGACCTTTTTGTATCTGCCATAATTAATTTTGTAGGGAAGTTCTTCGATCAAAAATCAATATTTCTGAAAAAAAAATATTTTAGTTCAACTATAAGTATTATAAACAGGTACACAATGTATTCAAATATAAAATGTATTCATAAAATAACATTCACTTGTCAAACTAACACATACCTATATTACGTCAACCAATGATGATTGCTTATACTTATTATAATCCCTGTATTTGCCTATACTATAATTACAATGAAATATATAAACAATCAGTGTTATATAATATAGTGGGAAGTTATATAGGTTCAATCCCCTACCACCGATAATAAAAATTTGTATAAAATTATTATTAATAATTATACTGTCGGGCTCTTTATAATAGTAAGTACACAGTATTACAATGATGTTGCCACTTGTAGAAGGCTGTGTTCAAAAAACAAAATACATTATTAACTACTCGACTGAAAATAGTTTAATTCTGCATTGTTTGAACTATCATCTACATTTTATTAATTTTCAATTGCAGTATGTCACCAATTTTTTATATACAGTACAACTCGCTTAAGACGCTTCAGCGGGCGCTCCCGCTTAAGACGCTTTCCCGCATAAAATGCTCTTTTCCGTCGGTCCCTAGATATTTCCTATACTAGTCAATGTAAAAACCACCAGTTGGGACGCTCGGTTTTTCTTTGTCTAATCCGATAAAACGCTCTTTTGTTCAGCAGATAACGATAAATTTTAGTAGGTTTGTGAAAATAAAAATAGAATTTTTACTCCAATAGGTACGTGTTCTTATTGTTTTATTTTATCGCTATACCTATTTTATCATTACCTATTATAATAGTTCTACTATATTTCATCTTATGAGATTTAGTAAGTGCTGTTCGTTTGCATGTGTATAACTGTCATTTCAATTATGGCTAGTGGCATAAAACGTTAAACGCTATCGATTCCGGACAAACTCAACATTTTGAAGAAATATGATGAAGGATTGACTCAGAAAAAAAAACAAAAGGTAATGAACTGGGGATACCTCCTTCCACTTTAAGAACTTTATTGAAAAACAGACATGAAATAGAACAAAGCAGCTTAGTAAGTGGCAGCAAACGACAAAAATTAAAACACAGGAAGTATGAAGAGTTTGAAAATGTTTTATTGGAGTGGTTTCAATAAGCTCGCAGTTTAAATTATCCAATAAATGGAAGTGTAATCACAGAAAAGGCTATGGAGATTGCCGCACATCTTAAATTAACCGAATTTAGTGGATCGACTGGTTGGCTGGATAAATTTCGGAGTAGGCATGGCATTGTGTACCGGAAAATTTCAGGTGAGGCTGAATCTGTTAATAATGATGATATAGCTTCATGGAAAATAACGTGTTGCCTTTATTACTGCGTGAATATGCTCCTGACGATGTATACAACGCTGATGAATTTGGATTGTTTTTTAAGCTTATGCCAGATAAGTCTTTTGTTTTTAAAAATGAGACATGCCATGGTGGAAAGTTGAGCGAGGAACGTCTCAGGGTTTTAGAGTGTACAAATTCTACCAGCACCCATAAATTAGAAAAAGTAGGTGTCCTCGCTGTTTCAATAATCTCTGTATGTCCCCATGTGAAAACCTTGCTTAATGTCGTGCTTGGATGACAGGAACACTATTCATGAGCTGGATTCAACAGCTAGATACACTTTTCGGTAAACAAAAGAGAAAAATTATTCTATTTGTCGACAGTTGTCCGGCTCACCCAAGAGATATCCCTACTACCAATATAAAACTTGTTTTCTTGCCACCAAATACTACATCTAAGTTACAACCCATAGATCAGGGTATCATTAAAGTGATAAAACAAAAGTACCGAAAAAAGTTAGTTCAGCGGTACTTGAAAGACATGGAGAGTACCAACAAAATTTCAATTAAAGTTATGTTTTGGACTCCATACATTATGTTAGTGCCGCTTGAGATGACATTAAACCAGATGTAATAATAAACCTCGTAATAAACTGTTTTCGGAAAGCTGCATTTGATGTGTTGAACAACTCTGAATAGACTGATAGCTCACATTTAGAAGAAGAAGACTCTCAGCTTTTGCAAAATTTTGTTGATTATACAACAGTAGATGATGAGCTCGTAACCAGTAGAACTCAGACTTTAGATGAAATAATCGCTGATACGAACTTAGTGGAGAATGAGAAAGAAGATGACGATCAAGAAGATCAAGACTTTCCAGTATCTAGTTCTACAATTACTGTTGGTTTGCAACACCTATCAGAAATTCGAAAAGTATTATCCTCTGTAGAAAATCCCGAAGAAATGTTGGGTTGTCTTAACAAAATAGAAAACTTTCTCGCTGAAACGCATTGTCAAAATCTTAAGCAAACAAAAATAGATAATTTTTTTAATAAACAATAATAAAATATGTATGTAATATGTAATAATATTTTTTTTTAAATTAAATTCATATACAATTAATTATAATTAATTTATAAGCGTATTTCCCATTAAATTATGTTTAATAATAAAAAAGTAAACTCAATATTTCAATTACTTCTTTTTTTTTTCATTCCCGCATAAGACGCTTTCCCACTTAAAATGCTCTAGAGAGCTGGTCCCTTAAAGAGTGTTTTAAGCGAGTTTTACTGTATTAGTAATGATTCTGTACCTAATTGATTGCTATGATATTATAATAAAAACACTTAGGTACCTATTTGATTTTTTCATGTTAAATACAATTTAAAAAGCATGATTTTTTGAATTTCACCCACATGTGTCATCACTATCAAAATACAACAAAGTAAATTAACAGAACCAATTTTGTTAGCTTTAATATAAGAGTGAATTGACCTATTATAAAACTTAAGGATTACCTGAATATTACCTTTGATTGTACCTACATGAGTTTATTGATATTTCAATTTTTTAGGTAAGAATGTAAAATAAATTAACTGAAAAATGCTCATAAGTTATAACTGGCTTAAAAAATATTGAAAAAAATCCTTGAACAAACACAAATAATGTGCTAACCTTTATGTTTGATAAAATGTACTACATTATTAATATTATAGCTAACAACGCAAATTTGCTATGATGTATATTAATATTATAAGACAGAGATGACACTTACTAGATGTGAGAAGACAAACCAACTTCTATTTTTTTTTTTACTGGGTAACAAAACAATATACAGTAATTCATAATCACTGAATGATGACTATATGATGGTGGAGTGGGAAATACATAAAGCCTCACGAAAAAATAACAACAAGATCCACTACTGGCATAAATATAAAGCTAAGTAGAAATTACTAAAATGAATTATTGAATTAAGTTGAGGTGTTAATTATTAATGAATTAACCAGTAAAATAGGAATCATGGCTAAAATTAGAATAGACAATATAGGTACTTACTTAATTTAAATCATTTCAAGATTATATATAGGTATATTTTATTCGATTCAAACGCAATGAGGACAACATCAAGGAGATCAATCATCAATGTTAAAAATATATTATAAAACGGCCTTGAATAGTATAATATATCTAGGTATTGGTCATATAATTAATTTCAGAACTTCAGACCGTTTACTAACTTTCGATCCTGAATTTTTAAAACACAACAGATTCGTAAATCGTCAAAACATAATAAAAACTACAATAATGAAAGAAACAAACACAAACAGACATAGTGCATCTATACAGACTATACAGTACAGACGGTAGTTACTTGTTATCTATTTTCAATATTACAGAGGTAACTCAGATTTTGGTATTTGGTAGTATTGGTATACGCTTATCACGTTTCTTAATTTCTCCCTGTTGATTACGTATCCTACACTACCACTACCACATACACCAAGACATACCAATAACAATGTTATTAGTTATTACCACGATCAAAGATATAATATCTTTAATCGTGGTTATTACCACGGAAAAAATAAATATTTGAAATTTCACTTGAATTTACTATAATATATTTTATTATCGGCGTCGGACTACACAGTAATATCAATCACGACTACGAAAGATTCATTATAATCATTATATTCATATAATCATTGTTGTATAGGTACACGTTATGTCGTTATATTATAAAACAAGTCGCTACGGAGCACATTATAAAACAGTTCTTTAAAATCATAGATAATGTATAATATACATGCATTATCTATGGACTATGTTTAAAATTGTGCTACAGAGTACAAACTACGGACGGAGATATAGGTGCTCGGTCTTGCCGGCAGTTAGTGTCGAACCCAGTGGCGGCGGCGGCGTTAGTGCCAGACGCCGGTTGCGCAGTCGCGCGTCAACCACAAACGGGACAATTTTGAAAAAGTGGATGTGACCGATCATGATATTAAAACAGTTAACAGGCTCTACAATGGTAATACAATCATGAAACGCGCGCATAACGTTATGTCTATAACTATGTTATTACCTCAGTCTGGGCAGACTAATACGTATATTGCCGGTGCATTGCGCGATGATTTCCTGAATTCTTGAGCTCGTTGTAATGCAGCAGTGTACGATTTTCCGAGCGAACGTTTCTGTGAAATGCTTTGGATGATCGGACGACGATGACTTAATGTAAACGAACGACAATAATTTATTATTATAATAACAAAATAAATACAAATAAGGCTCACCACTATTAATATTTAATTCAATCGTGATAACCGGGATTCCGTATAAATTATGATTATTATTATTCTGTAAACAATTGTATTACTACTCAAAAAGTACCTGGACGTTGTTTACAGAGTTACCAACTGCAAACGCGCGTAAATCATGCACGTGTCGTGCATTGCAAGCGTTTCTGTGCCAGTGTCGCCACCGAGAACCGCTTGTTTTATGGTAGCATAAAGGAGGGTTAGAAGGAAATCGTGACAACGGTCTTTAGAATAAACTCATTTATGCTACCGGTGAGCGGTGATTAGTGAATGGTGATCGCAAATCCCAATACTTTTAAAGTTTTAATTTTAACACGAATCAAGACATACTTAATAATATATCTTAATTCGGAATTGTTTTTTTTAACTTTTATAACTTAAAATTATTAATTATTATAATTCAAAA
>NC_042495.1:42309020-42311326 GCF_005508785.2 Acyrthosiphon pisum | reverse complement strand
TGTACCTAGGAATCTTTACCCGAGTCACGGGAGAATAATTACGGCCAACAAAGACCCTTTTTATTCTTAGGTCAATATTATGCCCAAATTTAAATTTTTCACTGCAAGCGGCCTGAAAGTAATTTTCAAAAATAATATTTGTTACTTTCCAAAATCCTTGTGATGGGGATTGCTGACTTAGAAGCTAAAGGACACCTGTGGCGTGATCAAGGCGGAGGGGGGAGTGGTGGGGTTATATACGTATATTTCCAACGGAGCCTTATATTATAGATAATATTATTTAACTATTATATTAATATCATAAAATATTAAAATTTAAAATAGTATAAATATGACGTATTGGTTATAAAACTACCCATAGGAATTATAACATCTCCACACTAATAGACAATAGTACTTATACAAAACGTCAATGATTTTGTACAAAAAGTAATCCTTACAAAAAAACCATGACTAAATAATTATTTAGTCATGAAAAAAACCATGGTGGCTCCAGCATATCATGTTTTAAGGAGTAATATTTAGGCAATTCACATGACATGAACATTTGAGCAAAGCATAACAGCAATATAAACAAAACATTTATAATTTAAAACCGAAACATAAAATATTATTTAAAAAACGGTATTTTTTTGGAAATCTTTGTATCTTGAACATCTTGGAAAGTTTACTTTACACAAAAGACGATTCAAATAAATTAATAAACTAGTTAGCCTAAGGCTAAGAATGAACGTAAATAGTCCAGGTCTTGAAACCGATATAAACCGTTTAAAAACTGAAATCGGAAAAAGGTATTATAATTTAAAACCGAAATTGAAAAAAATTTAACACTGTTACCCATACAATATTAGTAACTTAACCCATATTAGTATAAATGTAGGTATATAATCAATGATAAATTATAATACATTTGGTGCTGATTGGGAATTTTGATTTTAAAATTGGATGAAGTAGATGAAGTCGGCTGTTGAGGGTTTTTCTTTTTAGTTTAAAGTGGTGGCCCCAAGTTAGTATTTTATCAGGAGTAAACCTGAGATATTCCTCATCAGGAAATGATGGATTTTGAGTACCCTGAGAGTAAACAGCTGGATGGTCGGTTTTTTTTTAATGTAAATGGTACATAATATACAGATTTGTCTGGATTAATAAACTTTTTTTTTGCTTTTTAGAAAAATTGAATCGTTAAAGCAAAGTCTAAAACTGAAATCTTATATTATGGTAACTGCAGTCGAAGCTGTGGTACTTATTTGTTATTGTGCCAATTTACAATATACTTTACAAACAATTTCTGGAGAAGTAGAAAACATCTTGACCGCAAGTCTCTGCAAATATGCCACAAATAGAAACTGGCGATTATTTTGGAATCAATTTCAACAACACTATTATTGTTGCGGTAGTTCCCAAAATACTGATTGGTACCAAACAGCTTGGGTTTCACCAGTTGTTTTATCCTCATTTTCTCTACTAAAAAAGTAAAAAATAATATTACATAAATTGGAATAATATTATTTAAAACTTTATTCAAGATACACACAACATAATGGAAAACTAATTATACCTGCTGCTCCCATAAGTTGTTGTTTACCTAACACTATTTGCAATATATTCAGTGATTGTGAACAACCTGATCCAGAAAAATATCATCAAAACAGTTGCTCTTCGATAATAGCTAATAAAATAAACTCTATAGGATACACAAGATACTCATTTTACGCTATATTAGTTATTCAGGTAATAATAATACAAGTGATTAAAACAGTTAAATAATTGTATAAATATTTTAATAATGAAGTAGATGTAGGTGTAGTGTGTACAACAATATTAAGGTGATATCCAATTTACTTTTTGTAATATTTATCATTTTTAATAACATTATTTTTTCTCACCGAACAGTAAATAAATTAAATTAATTAATTATCTGTTTAAAGGTAATAATAATTTAAAGATCAATACTCAATATTTAGGTATAAAATTCTTCTAAAAGTTTTACATACAACATAATTACAGTATATTTAGCAAATCTATATGTATTCTTTTGTATCGTTATAACAATATTCACAGCTTAATTATTTGTATTCTTTTTATTTTAGATTATTTCTGCTGTTGTAAAATATGAAGGCTACATACAAAATAATCACAATCCAAAATTATAGAAGAGAAAGATATATATTTTTTTTTTTATATTCTAGAACAGTTAGTGTCTTAACTTAATAATTAAATTACTTTTAAAATGTTATCATTATTTATCACATCAATGGCTTTATTTAATTTGTCTGAGTTAATTGGTTTTCCGAATCAGCTTTGTT
>NC_042495.1:42302790-42308920 GCF_005508785.2 Acyrthosiphon pisum | reverse complement strand
TACTAGGCTCCTGACATATTGTTACAAAAGTAGTTGAAAAACATTAAAAATACGTAGGCACAATTATTTTTTATAAGCATTTGAAGTTAAAATGTTGACAAAATTTATCAAATTTTAATTCGAATAATTATTTGTAGTTAAAAATTTATAAAATATTCAACTTTTGTATCTAAGATTTGTAAATTTAGAAAAAGATTCCACGTAAGTATTTAATTCTGTTACCAAAAAATCTAAAAAATACATTTACACAGTTTATTTTTATAGTCATTTTAAGTTTAAATTTGGACGAAATTACATATTAAAAACCTGGAATAACTATTTTAGTTATTTTTTTGTGATTGTATAATATATTTCGTGGGTATACTTGAAACTTCTTAAGTATACTATTATATATCTATGATAGTATCACGGTTTGTTGTTGATGTTAACGCGTTATAAGTACCTAATGGATATTGTGATATGATTAATTTGGAATTTATTATAGGTACCTATTATAGGTCAATTTTTTTTAATACCATATATAATATTATGTCTTATACCTAGACTGACATATCGTCTTCGCTCAGAATCGTTTTTCTTATACAATGATATTATATCATTGAATTCAAATTTAATACCATCCATTATACAGTGACCCACTTGTAATTTACTGTACAGCAGAGCGACATCCACTTACTCACCTTTTTTATATCGAACATTTTATTTTTATTCGAAATAATTGGTTGGAAAAATATTATTGTCAACTAGAATAATAGAATAATAGTTTTATTTATAGTATTCTGTATTTCTGTGTTAGCTGAAGCCTGAAAGTTTGTGAAAACCAGATTTCTGAAAATAGTTATTGAATAACAATATTCCCTTTAAACTATTAGCTAACTAACTATTAGTATTCCAAATACTTTTTCAGAGTATTTGAGTACTATTTGAAATACTATACAATTAAAGTATTTGAGTAGTATCTTAAATACCTAAAAAAATGCATTTGAGTATTTACTCAAGTACTTTTTAAAAGTATTCTTTACAGGACTGATATTTCCCCACTGAACACGTAGACATAAATCTTGACATTTATTATTTATGTAAGTACCTATAACTTACTTGAACCTGTGTATGTTCTTTTCCGCGTAGTCCGCTGAGCTGATGGCCGTCACCGATACAACGAAAAGTGAAGCCAAAATCGAATAGAAAATTAAGTTAGATAGCCAGTCTCGGAGAGGTGTGATCAAATGGTTCTTCATGTCTACCACCAAAACTGACTGAATGATTGTCACGAACGCCAACAAATATCTGAACGCCGTAACGATAGTTCCGAAACACATAAATGCCGCTTTGTTCATTTTTTTCCTTCGTACCTATGCGTATCTTAATACTATTCAGTGTTAACCTAATATGCAGATTTTGAAAAAATCGACGGTATAAGATCTAATAATATTAAGGGCACATATCACAGGAGACTGATATAATAAATTGTTGTATTTTATAGATAGCCACCATAACGCAGTAACCAGGTAACCCGCGATTATAGTTACCCACCAGTTAAGTCAGTTGTCAAAGTAACGATTGTCATCTCTATAATATGACTATATAATATTATTATCTGCATTCCTGCATGCACATACGCAATGAGGTAAAACAGATGTTCACATTAATGCTAATTTGTTTATGTTAATTGATAA
This sequence comes from Acyrthosiphon pisum, assembly GCF_005508785.2. Lineage (NCBI taxonomy): Eukaryota > Metazoa > Arthropoda > Insecta > Hemiptera > Aphididae > Acyrthosiphon > Acyrthosiphon pisum. The sequence goes on along the minus strand of NC_042495.1, from coordinate 42,307,244 downwards.
ATTTTAACAATTAACATATCTATATTTTTGCATAAAAAAAAATTGTTAAAATATAAATTTTAACTTTACTATGGACCTATCAAATCAGGTTAACAACCCATATTATTAATTTACAAACATTATAAAGGAAATATTGATCAATTATATATTATTATATTACAGTTATCAATGTAAGACATAAGTAGGTACCTACATATAGGTCAAACCTACATCATACGCATTTTTTCTCGATATTTAAACTAGGTAGGTACTGTTTGTACCTACCTACTAGTTTATTATAACTAATTACCTAATTAAAATCAATTGAAGACTGAAGTATATACTTACTATTTAATTAATTAGTTTATAACAAAGTTCTTAAATAGGTACTTAAATAAAAAAAATAGTCAATATTTGATAATATTTGATATATTTGTGAGATAAATCATATTCTGTATAGTTTATACATTTTGTAATAGGTAACTCCCAATAACTTTTAAAAAATAACATTTGATTTAGTCTAACTTAAACATGATTAAAAATAGTCTATAATATTAAATTTTGTGTCTACAGTGCAAGAGAAAATCAATAATATTTTTATTATTTTAGTAGTACCTACCTATGTTAGGTTGGGTATAGGTAGTGGCGTTAAGATGAATACCGGATAAGGTCAATAAAAAGCTTATAATGATTTTTTTCTTATTAGTAGGTTTACATAAATACATTTTATTTTTATATATTATTTTGTAATTAAAGAAAAAAAACAGGTTAAGGTTTTTGTATTGGATCATAAACTTGAGAAATGGTACATCGAACCATAACTATTTGACGTATAGTATATAGAAAAGTTCGAAAACAAATATAAATTATGTTCCGATGAATAACAATACATCAGTTTTTCTTAACAAACAACGAATAATTGAATTACAAAATTGTTTCTCTTCAACGAACAGAACTTTCAAGTAAAGGTAACCTACAAAATTGAAATAATAATGCATTTAATTATTTTAAAGTACACCCAAAATAATATTTGAATTGAACTTACCAAAACACGGAATCTGAAGATATTATTCAAGTTTTTGATAAGAAAATTGAATAGACATTTTGAATCAATTACATTTTTTTTTTCATAATATTTCTAAAAAGTAAAAATGAAGACAATATTATGTCCAGGTGAGGCTTATAAAAATATGAGGAATTAAACTAATGGTACAGTTACGGATGCAGTCGGGGCACAGCTATTAAAAAGCTAAAATATTGAATAACGGAGACACTATATACCAATACATGAAATTAACGTATTTCTTAAAAAATTGCCTATATCAAACTCCTTAAAAGCGGTCGATATCGTATCCCCTCAAAATCTATTGCTTAATAATATTTATATAATGCCTATCTATACTTATATTTATTTAATCCATCATAATATATTATATAATATGTAAATTATTTTGTAGATAATAATTTATAAAATGTTCAATTTTTATGAAAAAAGATTGAAAATTTAAAACAAGATTTGTCATAGGGATTTAATAGAGCAACCTGAATATCTAAAAAATGATATACCTACACAGTATTTTTCAATATATATTTAAACGGAGAATAACGATTTCAGTTATTTTTTTGTAATTTAAAAATATTATTATAATTTAATATAATATAAGCTGACACAACTTCTTCACTCAGAATGGATTTTCGTATACAATGGTTTTATATTATTGAATTAAAATTTAACACATACATTACAGTGCTCCACACCACACCCAATGTACTGCAGAGAGGTTCTACTTACCCACTTTTTTTTAATATTATTTTATTAATATAATTTGTATACCTTATTATTTAAAATATGTATCATTGCGTTAATCTATAAAATATTTTCTTTGTGATTTTATCTCATTATATTATATTATTATTATGGTGAAATACTAAAAAAAATTCAAATTTATATATACAATTAATGACTATCCATTAAATATAAACAATTCGCAGTGTTATCGAATATTATTTAAGTTGCCTAATTTTTTTTTGATATTCAATATACCATTACAATAAATTGCCAACCACCATAATAATACTCGACACAATTTTATCAATATATAGATTTTGTTATTAGATTAATTCACTCATGTTAATGCTCAAGTACAATCAAACATGGTTTTGGTATAGGTAAGTGTGCGATAATGACGCATTGCTATGTTTGATACTTATCAATCTTATCTTAAAATACCTTTTACATATTTTCTGGTAAACATTTAATTTAATAAATATATATATATATAAATATAAGTATAATGTATATTAGCTGTTATTTTATCTCCAATTTTTAATCAACTATGACGAAAAATAGCATACTCGTGACCAGTTATATTAATATTGTACAGAAATATTTAACAAAAGCTTAAAAGATAATATCATGATTTATAATATTATAATAATATTATTTATATATACACATAATATATTATATGGTATTCTTGATATTGGGAATTTGGAAACTATTGTTGTTAATTCATCTGTTCTGAAGATTTTAGTTTCTGATCGAAGACAATTTGATGATGGGTTAGTAAAATATTATTCTAGGTATTAGTATGTAGGTAATAACATTGATTATGAATGTATGTGTGTCAACTCTCATACATTTTATAAATTTATAAACAATTATTCCTCCCCGATCAAAAAGTGTAACTGTGTAAGTAACTAATAACTAATATAGCCATTGCTAAGAAGAAATAGGTATAATATAAAATCCATTTACCATGAATACTATATAGTATTTTGTATAGAAATGTAGAACATTATAACATTACTAATTACTTATTAGTCACACATCCATGTACTAATGATAAAGTATATTACAATTTAAAACTTTTAAATTTTTTCAAAAATTTAACATTAACGATTTAACTTAGGAGTAGGATAACGGTAAACTACCAAAAAGTCCGAGGTGTAAAAAGTCAACGGTAAAAATGTCCAAAACATAAAAAGTCTGTGGTGAAAAAGTCAAGTACATATAATTAGGTAAAAGGAAAAATACGACGTGATGCATAATCAAACTTCCAATTAGTATTACAAATATAACTTGTAACTAAATTATTTACCTGACAAAATTAATAAATAATCTCAATAACAACTTTTTTTGGACTTTGAACTCTGCTTTACTTTTGGCTGCATGTAATATTTAAATACGATAGCTTTTATCTTAATTATCTGTTTTTTCGAGTTTTACTCGTATAGTCTATACATAATCCGATTTAGTTTATACTTTATATAGATAGAGATATCTTTAGGTGGTGGGTATATCCACCGTATACATATCGTACATGGGTAACTAAACAGTTGTCATTTTTGACAGCAAAAATGTTAGAAATCGTACGTATCACCAAAATAGTTGTGGGTGGTTGTGCATATACCCTTCAACATACATTAGCAAAAACAATACGGTGATAATCTAGTAAGAAAACAAAGTATAATTTCCCGGGGATACTATTTTCATCGTGGGAGTTAACGAATCCTGTACTTCAAATTAAGCACAACCACTCAAGAAATAATCAATATTATAGATATTTAATACTTAATTAAACTGAGAAATCATTTTAATATATTATGTATATTTTTGGTGTATGAATAATAATATCAATTTTTTTATATAAACGTATGAAGTGGCGCGCTTAGCACGCATAAACGTTTACTTTCAAACAGCGTTACAATATGGTAATAAAAAATTGTTTGTAGTTGACTTATATAAGTCAACTACATACATATTATATTTATAAAACATAATTATGTTTTCGTACATTTATTTTATTCAAATACAAAATATAATATACTCATACAAATACAGAATATATAATATATAATATAATTTCCCAATTTGTTTAGCTTATGCTATTACCATCCATAAGAGTCAGGGATTAAGTTTACCAAATGCTCTGTTAGATGTTGGCAACTCAACTTTCTCGTGTGGTCAAGCGTACGAGGCCCTCTCCAGGGTGACGATCCTCCAGGGAGTTCACTTAATTAATTTTGATCCCTGTCAGGTGAAAGCCAAGAATAGTGCCATTGTTGAATATAACCGTCTAAGAATTTTGTATAGGCCAGACTTAACAGGCATTCCATCTAAAAAGTCTCGACGACGAAAAATAAAAGACCGTACTTTGGTATCTTTGCCTGGTATTGACAACGCTCAAGAGTCCAATTTCTCAGCTCCTCAACAGAAACCCAAACGGTTTTATAAGAGAAAATCTACGACGTATAAAAAAATAAATTTAAAAAAAATTAAAAATTAAAAAATTAAAAATTAATACATAATAACAACACGTCGTTCACGACGCTGAAGCCCGCAAAAATAAATGATATCGCCAACAAAAACATAACAGTGAAAAAAGGCCAAGTTCCAAACTCCCTCCCAAAAAAGTCGGTCTATCAAATTAGTGAAATCTACATTGTGGCCAAGTCTGCTATTTTTTAATTCA
>NC_042495.1:42216513-42302740 GCF_005508785.2 Acyrthosiphon pisum | reverse complement strand
AGGGTGATGGCGAGAAGAAGATTTCAGAAAAAAGTAAAGGGTTTAGATTTCTTCTCAAAAAAGACAGAGAATCATAGTAAGTAGTGGTACATCTACATTGCGGCCGAGTCTAGTTTATTCCTCATTCACTACTTTGATAGGCCGACTTTTTTGGGTGGGATTTTGGAACTTGGCCTTTTTTCACTGTTATGTTTTTGTTGGGGATTATTATTACATATTACAAAATACAATTATGTCAATCTTAGTATGTATCTCGTGAATAACATCAACTGTGATGTGGACTGCAGCGGTCGATTTGGCTGTATGATATACATTTGGCCACCACGGTATAAATTCGAACGGGATAGTCCATACTCACGAGCTGCAGGTAACTATGGTATTTTCCGTCGTCGGTTAGTCAAATTTAGGAAAACTTGGTAGTCACGGACCTTTTTTTTCGGGTCTGTCATGCTGTACGATCAATTTGTTTTCACGTTGTCGTCATTAGCGAGTGCGTACTAATAAGTAGGCATTTGTGCGTTTTAAGTTGTTTGCAGTACGACTATAAGTTCCAACGGAGTAAGTCCTGTATACATATACAGTACCGTACGTATCTTTGCTAGCCTCATTAACCGATCGTCGGTCCAAAGAAACGCGTCGCCTGTTTTTCAAGGATTACAATAAGCCGAAGTCGCGGTGAGTCAAGACGACAAGATGACACGCAAGCACATAATAATATGTCATCTACAATCTACATTATCCACACATATTTATCGTAAGCTGTAGCCTGTAGGGAGGTTATTTTTATTATTTTTTTACGGTTTTTTATGCCTTTAATGGCTATAACTAAACATTACGAACTATCTTTTTTCCTTCTATTTTGTATTTACAAGAATTTATCAATATGTACACTAGACCATATTTAAGTATTTAGGTACATAAATGTATGCATTTCAGATGACGAGGAAACTATCCTTTAATATTTAATAGTACCTCGTAATGACCGATCTCAATGATTAAAACATCAACGACGATATGATCACAAAAGGCTAAATAATATTTATGTATATAATAGGTAATTATAAACGAAAATATTTATTTAATTAAAAAAAAAAGTCATTCCTACAAAAGTGCTGTCTGGGGTGATTTGTGATCTCTCCCTGCCCATTACACTCTCTTCACACTGAAATAGGGGTACATATATAATATAACATAAGTACGGGTGATATTATAATATACAACTTTAAAATTCTATATAAGTACCCACAGTAATCAGTATTCAGTATTCAATATTATGAATGAATTTGCATTTGGACGGCTCAATACTAAAATTAATAGTGCGTTGTATCGGATATTTGGACGTTCGGAGTGCAGAGTAGTAGACTGTAAATAATTGTTCGAAACAATGCATGTGTATGCGAAATCGTTGTAGCTCTATCGGCAAACGTATCGACATTGTATACGAGCGTTGAATGGCATATAATATTGCATTAGTATACGGTATTAGATACCTACATATACGCATAATATATACTTAATATTTATAGCATTTTGAATATTGAATAAAAAAAAAAAAAACGACAAACAGAACCGTTATGCTCTACTCCGGATTTCGTTTCGACGTAGGTACATAATATTATATACACTTATTAAAATTCGGCGGACGATATATCTCATCGTCGAGCTGTCGCACACAGCGCACGCGTTCCACAGTACTATGTTTATTATATACGTATTGCGTCAAAAAGTACCTATACATACACATACCTACACCTCTACGACCTACGATATATTTGTATACGATCTGTACAGTCGATATACCTATATAAAGGTAATATTAATTTCGAACCCACGTGTGTGGTCACATTTGTATTTGAGAGCGCACTGTTTGCGCTTAGACATAATATTAATATAGCTTTGCGATTGCGCATACTTATAGGTAGTCACATACCTCCATAATAGGCACACCTATATCATATATACTGTAAACACTGTGAATACATGTATTGATGTATAGATATGAATTGAACACAATTTTAGCAATAAAACGGAACGTTTTAACAATAGGTACCTACTACCTAGTAGTATATTAAATACTATATTTTATTATTTGCGATTCATTAAACATAAAAATAACGTACAAAATGTCTCTTCTGAAAGTCGATAGAGAAAGTTTCGTCATTTGGTATTTAAAATTTTTCGTGTAAACCACACTCCACGGGTACTATATTCAATTATGTTATGCTTGATCTGTATTCGGTGCTTAAAAGTTAGGTAGCATGCATAATATAATATCATATAAATATTAAATATAATAGGTAGGTATACAAATTATTACATTCGGATTCTACTGATAAGATTATATTATATTCCTATGATATCTTAACATAGTACCGTGAATTAGTAAGGTTGGTATCGAGTTCTGTTTTATTGATTATAAATGATATCCAAGTTATTATAACTTAAAATAATTATTAGGTACAGTTTTAATTATTAATGATGGTTCCCCGTAAAAAGTAGAAATGCGTGAAAGCTGAAAGGTAAAAGCAATAAAGGACGTTAAAGGTTAGGTCCTAATGTCCTATTTATTATATTATTATACTATAGGTAGTCGATTTATTCACGAGTAAATACAAAATTGAAAATACAATGTGAAAACAACATTTTTTCACGGTACTCAGAACGAGAAAATTCTGCCTTATACTATTCCGATTGCATATAATGATTATTTTTTTGATCGGGAATATCGGAAATTTTTTTGCTTGTATGTTCTTTTTGAAATGATAAATATCTGTTATTCTTCAAAAAAATTTACAAATTACATTTGTTAGGACTTGACATATTTTTATTAGCGTACCTACTATTAACTATCATTACTGTATAAGTTACTATCCATGATGTGTAAGGTGATATTCATATATCGCGTCAACATATTAATTATGTATTATAATTTTCTGTTTGATGTTTATATTTATATATTTTATTATTAATAGTTAGAAGTTTAAAATAAAATTGGATAATTATGAAATGTAAATTTAACAACTTAATTTATAATGATGTGACTGCGGCTCATACTTTTATATAAATTATAGTGAAATCAATATTTTTTTGTTAAGGGATGGGTCGAACATAATCGGAAAAAATAGATAGACACCTAATATCACCTTGGATCAATTCTTTAAAGCTTTTAGTTGTAATATTATGATCGGAATAAAATTAGCTCACCAAATGGTTTTGTATTAATTTCATATTATAAATGTTATAAATATATAATCGTATATACAATGTCAATAGTTTGTTATAATACAATATTTTCTCTCGAATGATATATGTATATATTATACTATCTAGGACTATGATGATGACTAGATGAATTCCGAAGACTGTATTCAACACTTAGAACATTCCCATTCGTATCGTCTTAAATGTTTGATATGTACAAATCTGACACCTTTATCCTGACTTAAGTCAATAATTATCGATTTCCTACTAGTTACATAATTATTATAATATTCCCGAGGCCTTCTATTGTGTTTATTTAACCATTTCACGGTACCTGTGTGGCTGTGTCAGTAAAGATAGAATGGTATTATTTTTTTTTATCTACCTACACTAACAATTGCTATTAGTTTTTTATTGTGACGAAATGTGTGAGCCCCTGGTTTTAAAAAATATTTTCACAATCATTTAAAATCAATTTTATTATAATATAATACCCTTACTGAATAAATTTAATTTGGTTCTAAGAAAATGGTCATCATTTGTATGATTTTTATTAGCATTGAAATTTGAAGTATAACGAGTATTACATTACCTAATAAGATGATGCTTGAATATTTCAATGTACACTGTACAGGTTTCATCCGACATTTCACTGAGCGATAAAAAAATGCGTACAATTTGGAGGACGACTACGTCTTTAAAAACATAAATACATTATGTTGTTTTTTATCATTAATATTTTTTTCCATCTTACAACATGACGTACCTACCTACTTTTTCTATTATCTCAAAATCAAAACTCTAAAACGAACCACGTTAAGTTAAAACATAACGAACGTATAGGTACTTTATCTAATGAACATACCTTTGGCACTTATTCAATTTGTCATCGAATAATTTGTTTTTATATTTTCATTGAAACTTTCACAAGCTAATAGAACATAATATTTTAATATATAATTTATGTAGAGTTCATAAGTTACCGTAGTTTTCTGTATTTTTTTTTAAACTAACTTTGTACCTGTTATTTAGACATTTCGTCTGTAATATGTTCCATACGACTATACTCTGTAAAATGTGTGTACGCCACCTTCAAAGTATTCTTCTTTTTGACCTTCGCCGAACTGAACTCGATTTGCTCGTCACTCTTTGACTATTCATATAATTCTCTTCCGGCAGCTAATTTCCGGTTGATTTCTGATGACATCATATATTCATATATGACAAACCGTCAAACGAGCGGTTCGGTGACGAGTCGGCTGATTGGCCTATTCACAGCTTTGTGTTCTTTGAATTTATGATTTTTGTGTATTATATCTTTTTTGATTAAAACCTTCAGAAAATGTGAAAATGTTAGTGTACGGAAATTGTATAGCTTTAAAATACTGGGATGTTTCCTTTTGGTTTATTTATAGACTTGTCCATGCTTATTGCTTATATTCAAAAATATTTATTAGAAAAAAGTTATTGTTGAAAAAAAAGAAGCTACTTAAAAAAACTTTTAACTTATATTTATATACCTATAACATAAAAATCATTCATTATAATCAGTAACAAATTAAAAATAACACAGCTTGAGATATAGGAAAATAAAAGAAAGTTCTGTTTGGAAATTAAATAAAAATAATTTAGGTACAGTGTACACTCATATTAAATCGTTGTCAACTTTTCAGCTTTCACTGATCAGTGCTCTAAAATATTAGACTTGGGCCTGGTGTGGCGCGGTGGTTGGCCCAAGTCACTAACATGTGCTGCGGCCAAGCACCGTTCGGGGTCGCTGGCTCCCGGATGGGTGAAAATCAGACAATCAGCTAGTTCTTGGTGACGAATCCTTATCTCACATAGAAACTACACGTGTTTCAACCAACCGTAATCCCCCCCCCCCCCTAACATGCAAAAGGCCACGTTGCCAAGGGTAAAAAAAAATAGCGTTGAATAAGAAAATGTATGATGAATAGTGGTTAGGGAGTCACATGAAACAGATCACATGATTAGATTTTTCATAAGGATTAGGTACGCAATATTACATATTTAAATATTGACAGTATGTTTATAATATACAAATATGACATTTATTACACGTTGTTATAATATTATACTATATTATATTAAAATATTACATATAAATTATATTACAAAACAATATTGGTTATAGTAGAGATAGAAACAATTATTTTTAAGAGGTAAAAAAATGTATAACATTTTATTTTAATTACATATAATATATCAATATATGTATATGACATGGCAAATATTTTTGACGACAAGATAATTTATAACACTTATCAGTTCAATGGAATATAATTTTGTTGTGGTATATTTGAATAGTATTTCCGTCTCATATTTTCATTTTTGATAAGCTTCTGATACTTAGTCGCTGTGAGAGGGTATTTTTCATACTTTGAATAAGGTTTTTGGAACTTAATTTTCATTGGTACCTGTAAAGTATGTACACATAATATTAGATAGGTAAAGTATAATAAAAGTATTGGTTTTAACTTTTCATAATACTATCGTATGAATAAAAAAAAAATGCTCTTATTAGTTTAAATATTAATATTGTTTACAAAAAATTTGCTGTTTAAGATTTAAGGCGTATCTTGGCCAATTTCTTTTCAGCCTTAAACCGTATTTTAAAATTTGATTTTTTATTCAAAGTATTATTACTCTTTTAGACTTGATGGAATTCACTAAAGAAAAAATTGAACTGTAGGTTTGTGATAAATAAATATCAGTGGTTGTAAACTTCGCCCAAGGTACAATTAAATCGCACATGTAAACTGTGCCCGAGTTCTTATCAAGTGTAAAAAGGTAATATGTAAACTGTACCCGGGTAAAATTTTAAAAATCAACAGGTAGGTAACTATTTTTTTGCAAAATCAAATAAAATGACAAAACTACATATTATCTTAAAAATCAGTAATACTTAATACTTAGTACTTTATACTTAATTCGTTATAACCATAATATTATAATATACGAATAATTAATAGACTAAAATGAATAATTAAAAAAAATATAATTTTAAAAAGTACAAAAGTAGGACAATATAGTAACATATTGAAATTTCACCACTACCTATTATATTTATTAATAAAACTTTGTAACTTTTCACGGTTTTTTTGTTTTAGAATATTTTGATATTTAAAGGGTTGATTTTTACATTTTAATTTTATAAATTATGTTTTTATTTTAATTTTTTCTTTCTATAAACATAAAAATATTTGGATGAGTTGTACAAGATGTACTAGTAGACCTATGCCGGATATAGTAATAACTATAAATTGTCGTATTACTGTAATAGTTATTTGATAACGTGTTGCGATGTTGGTATTTTGATTTTTAGTTTTTGGACAAAAATAATTTCTGTAATATTACAGGTAACAATTCGGGCGCAGTTTAAGCTCATAAATATACATCCATAATTAGTGTATGGCGTGATAAATGTGTAATACCTACTATATAAATAAGTTGGTTAACATTGTCATTATGCCATATTATTAGGTATTGATAGAACATTCACAAACAAAATAACTGGCTATAAGATCATTATGATCAATTTTCTGTCGAAACATTTTCAAACTGCTTATGCATTAATTGCATTACCATGTATCACTGTAGGAATAAAACAGTTGTTATTACCAGTATAAGACTTTGAGGCGCCAAGTACTCGATGAAGTTGTATGGGATTGGCACATAAGACGGATCCAATGGCGGTGGTTCGGGTCTTTCTTCCGAATACTCTTGTACGGGAGCCGGTGGTGCCAGATAGGAACCAGGCACGGGAATTATTTTTGGCTCTGGCGCAGCAGGTTCAATGGGCGTCGTCTTGCCTGTTGGCACTGATATCGCCGCTCCCAAATCCATCATGCACAGGCACTGTGTAGAACACAATCAGTAAACGGAATTTAATTTAAAATAGTAGTAATAATAAAATAAAATATGTCATGTTATTCATGTTTTCCTAAGCTTACGATAAAACGTAAAAAAAGTAGTTCTTAATAACTTTATAATTAATAATACACTAAACACTTATAAATAACATAATTTAATAGATTAATAACATAATTTTAGTTAAGATCGCAAAAAAAACCCTTGCGTTTGTGTACGGAACTATACACGATTCGAACGTTAACTGTCTGCAAATAGTCAGCACTAGTCTCAAGAGACCTTTCTGTTTGCTTTATGCTGTTGGAAAACACCTACAATAATTTATAAAATGCTGGTTTTTAAAATTCATGATAAAGTAAACTAATTTTGTGGAATATGTATGGAGTAAGAGTGCTTTTTTAATTGGTATTTATATATTTTTTTAACGTTGATAAAATGTGATTCCAAGAGAATTGTTACCCGTTGAACTACTTACATGTTTTTTGAGCAAGAATCAATATAATCCATTAATGTATTTAGTATCCAACTAAGCAAGGTCAACATTGCATTTAGTTTTTCGTATTAACCGCAGTCAACTTATTTTGGCTTTTTTAAAATTACCTAATTTAGAATATAATACGCAGTTTTAATTGAGTTTTACAAAATGTATTTGAGCGTTGATATAGGTAGATTCCTATATAATATCAAATATTATATTACGGTATTTATGATAATAAAGTTTTAATACATATTTGTGGTTGAGAATGAAAGTTTTAAAATTAAGCTTGTACCTATGTAAAATCATTTTTGAGAATAAGAGTTATTTATAGTGTTAACTGTCAGTAGGTGTAACTAAATGTGTCAAATTTAAAAACCAAATTGTTCGTGTCAATTCTTCGTATTTTTTAATAACCCTAAATCAACAATTCCTATAATGAAACAAGAAATGTTTCTTAATATGGATTGATATGTCATAAGTGTTCAAATTTAACTTGAAATATACTTTTTAATATAAATTTTGAATAAACTTAAAATAATTGGGACTAAAATTTCCTCAACAATATACCTAATGTATTAATGTGATTTATTAGGTAATTTACTGGTAGGTATGTATATGCTACCGTAAATGCCCGATCACTAGGTAAACCTAGGTTTTACTAGTTAATGCTAGGTTTTACTGCTTGTACTCAGTAAATGTTGAAATTCTAAATTTTATTCGGGCTTTTACTAAACACGTTGTGTACATTCTAGGATATACAAATTGACTTAGTAAAAGCTGATCAATACACGACACATAACATTTAAGCTGCGTAAATTATTAATTATTAATTATTGGATTTAAAACGTCATAAAACCTTTCTATATTAGCCATATTAAAGTCAAATTAACAATGAAAATAAATATAATTAAAAAATTACATTAATTAAACACAATTCAATATATTAAACACTACGCGCACAACACATATTTACACTGTTCTACAAATGGATCCGTCTATCACGTAAAAACCCAAACAGACTGAACATAATATACCTAATAAAACCATATCTAAGCGATAAAGTATCCGTTAGTGCCACCAATCAATTGATATCAGTCAGCTATTACTAAGTTATATCATGATAGAAGTTGTATAATATTAATCTTAAACTCGATAAAATGCAAGTCCCTGCAACACATTGCAGTCGTAAATTTATCTTCTCAAAATAATTGTTATTAATCGTTGCAAGCAAAAATGTTTGAGGTGTGATTACAACTTAAGATGCATTTTTATTTTATATAAAAATTTAAATAACTGTCAGTAGTTTGTTTTAATAATATATAATTATAATTTTTACGCAGCTTAAATGTTATGTGCCGTGTATAAGTGTATTGATCAGCTTTTACTAAGTCAATTTGTATATCCTAGGATGTATACAACGTGTTTAGTAAAAGCCCGAATAAAATTTAGAATTTCAGCATTTACTGAGTACAAACAGTAAAACCTAGCATTAACTAGTAAAACCTAGGTTTACCTAGTGATCGAGCATTTACGGTAACATATATATTATAAACAATTTACTTAAATAACATAATAATCTTCTTGTGATTTCTTTTCGACAACGGGTATCTATTATAATTTGAAATCTAATTAAAATTATATATGTATATACTATATACAACTAATGGTCACTTAACTATATCGCCATATAAATTCAAATCATACAAAAATAATAAGATATGTACCTATATATAAAAAAATCAATCTATAATTCTTAATTCATTAAATTCTTAACAAATGTAGCACGCTACTAGATATTTTTCCACTGGACTATATCCAAAACATATCCATGTATCCTCAATTTTCTTTGCAGAGAAATATTATCTTAAACAATTCCTACTACATTTTTTGTCTTGCTTAAGAAATAATAATAATAATATAATAGATACCATCAAAATATTTTTGCTTTTGTTTTGTAGACAATACATTGAAGTCTTTGTAACACTTCTTCGTCAATACTATTTACCATTTTGTAATTCTATAAGAATGACGTATTCAACTCTCTTAGCAACTGATGAGTGAAATATAATATGAGAGTTAAAACAAATGTATGAGTACAATAATTATGCTTCTCATGAGTCAACTATTTTTTTTAATATTTCATATTTTGGGTGTACACGGTAGAAATAATAAAACGCGTGAAATTGCAGTCTGTTTATGATACTGAATAATATTATTCTCGTGCGGTGTTGACGGTTGCACCTATACTTACTGGCAGTCACGGTCGTTTAGCAATCTAGATAATATTCGTATTCATCACCGATAGCGTTAAACTGTAGTCAATATAATATATTTTTTATCGATGGTTAAAATAATAAATAAAATACGCGCATACATACACACTACACGCACACACATATTGAGTACAAATAAATGATTTCTACATTAATCGACAATGTTAATTAATTGTATTGTTCAATAGGTATAGGTATTACATTATATTATTATAGGTATAAATACGTACCCAAAGATACTTTAAATGCTGGAAATAATATTAACATTTAAATAGTGCACAACATGCAATTCTACTATTTTAATATGTTCACGCACTTTTTATGCACCTATATTGTATACAGCAATGGATTTGAATGGTTGATGGTATAGAGACTATTAAAATAATATGTCATCACCTCAATAGTCATAAAACGTGAATTGTTTACCATAATAAACTCGATAACTTTTACTTGATTATAATATTATTTTGACGTGTTCACATTTGAAATTTTTTTAATGTGTTTATTGTGAAACATACAAAATTCCAAATTACTACTTTAGCATTAAGTACGAGTTTTGTTTCTCTGGTTTTTGTCGAGAAATATTTAGTAGGTAGTTAAATGCAATAATCAAAAGTGGTATTGAAAATTATCTTGCTTATATCGGATCTTATGTTATTCACACTTCTTAACATTCCTGTTATTATTATCGATACAAAAAGTAAAAAATTAGCGTACCTAATATTTAATACCTACAGTCATTGGCGATAAACTATAATAATGTACCTATAATGTATAATGTATATTAGGTATACTTAAGTGTATACAATTAGGCATTGAATTGTTGACATTTCAAACGGTAATTATTAAAACTTGGAAGTAAGTATAAATGTCCAGATATATACATATTTATGTTACTATAACTATGTGTTTATCGAAATAATACGTCTATTTTACGTCGTGAATAAATCACAATTAATTAATAATTACGGCAGGTCATTGTAAATATAGACGTCTCACGTCTCGTTTGTGATCGCGTGCGTGGCTGAATAAATTTGCGTGATTTCGACAATTATTACGTATCGAAGGTAACATTTGATATATCCCCCGTATTTCGATGATATCGCAATTTTCATGTAGTCGTAGTCGAAAAATACATTTTTCTTCTTATTCTATGAAGTGGGTGGATACCATTTTTGTCCGGGAAAATACATAAAATATGTTACGGGCAAAAGCTGAAATCGGGCAAACATCGAAAATACCCGGGCTAAATGCGAACTGCCCACGATACTCGGACAAGTCATATTTCGGCTTTTGACCGGGAAAACCCAGTTATGAATATGACCAATCTTATTTGGGCATTAGGGTAGCGTCTATAAATTACAATTTTTAACAGTAGTTTGTATAGGTCCATGTTTTTTTTATGTTATCAATAAAATCGATAAAATTAATATTATGGTTAAAATATAGTTAAATATGATTAAAACGTATAAATAATAACAAAAATAGTATGGTATTAGCCATTACATGATTTTAACCAGATGTACCTACTACGAAGAGATGCAAACACAAACCACAAAATATTTTTTTACTTTCAAATGCCAAAGTTTCAATATGTGTGTGCAATAAATAAACAAAATTATATCATTATACTATAATTAATCACGTATGTAATACTTCAAAAATATAGTTTTGTCGTATTTTTGTAGTTAAATGTACCTACTAATTTCTTTAATTCTTAAAATCAACATAACACCTACTATCATTATATTTTGTAACATATATATATATATATAATATAGATACCTTGCTAATTTCTGTTTTATGATATAATATAATATACTATAACTTATTAAATTGTATTCTATCTGATTCGTAATAGTGTAGTTGTCATACATATTCGTTTAATCATTGTAACTCCGAAATTAGTCTTAATTACTGTAGGTTCCTGCTACTGTTATAAATTATATAACAATATAAAATAAGGATTTTAACACAAACGAGTATGTAATTTAATTTCAAAATAATAAAACACATTTTCTTATTAAATTAATAAGTTAGCATGAGTACATAAAATCACACTATTTAATACTAGTGAATTTGTCCTATTACAAAATTAAAAAAAATGAATTTAAATTTAAATTATTAAAATTTAAACGAAGAATATTTTCTAGTGAATCTCGTAGGATATTTTTATATTTAAATTTTAATGCGAGTTATGAGCATTTAAAAATGTACTAACAATTAAAATTTTTTGTAGTGTCCTCTTAAGAAGAACAAGAACTCACTCTAAAAAAGAGAATAATCAGCCACACCTGTCTAAATGGTAATCAGATTGTTGTTATATATTTTTAATCAGTAAATAATATTATATTTATATTTTATACTAGGTGTATAAAATTAAATATTTTCGTAGTTAATAATAAACTGTTGTCAATGTTATTATGATTGGACACTTTACTTGTACAACCGTACAGGTAGGTAGACAGTATGGATTGTCAAAAAAAAAAAAAAAATCAATTAGCGAACAGTTATTAAATTGTTTTTACAGTAGGTACCTATATATTATTATACACATATACTTTTATACATAATAGTAAATGCATTGATATTGTATGGTTGCCAACAACTATATAATTAAATGTAAACACTAAATGCGTACAATTGTCTGCAATTTTTTAATGTCTATATGCCTCCAGAAATATAATATAATTGGTACATTTTTTCTAGAGACATAAACATAATAATAATATTATGACAACGGTAAACTTGAATGGAATGGCGTTATACATCAACATCGAACACGTCCATAGTAAACTATTCGTGTCAGTGTATAACATATCAGTCTAATAGTTCTAACTACAGACTGTTTGGTTGAACAGTAAAATATAAATGTTCACTATTTTATAACTAATCACGCGAAATTTATTTGCGCCTCGTAACAATAGACTTGGGAATTCGAATCAGATATTTCGTTGTATTATTATAAATAAAAAATATTATATAATACGAGGTTATACTTTAAGCTCGAAATTGTGTCAAGTTAAACACTTGGGTCAAATTGCTGGTATGGAATTGGATTACTATAGTAGGTACCTAGGCAGTTTCGACCTGTTGTCCAAAATATATTAAAATATCAGATATTCGCTTATCTTCAACCTACCAAACGTGTTTAAACTTTTAAAATGTGTCACAATTTGTTTACGTCTCTTCTTGAATTCTATCTCACTTTAAATTTCAATATATGAGTGATCAACACTATTTCGAGTACTTACACATTTTATAGTGTTGTTTTATCACGTATCATGAATTGTTATTAAAGTCTTCAAGTGCTTACACTGCATGTAGGTACTATGTACACAGTACAGTTTTTAATACTTTGATTTTTACCTTTCATTCTTGAAATTAAAATATTTCCTGTTACAGTTTTAGAATCTGTTGTCTATCAGATGATCACAGTGAATTTAATTATAACTGACATTGACGACTAGTTGAACAGCCAAAACCCCAAAACAAGTTCTATCATTATTTATTAATTTATTATGTGTTTATTGAAGGACTGCTACTACGTATACCTAACTAATCTTCTATAATTTAATCATAATTTTATTTAAAAAAATAAAATCACAGATTCAAAAAATAGGTCATATCATATTTGAATCCAATAAGCCAATTATAAGTTTATTGTAAAATAAAACAAGATTATTTTGGTATCATTTTTTTTCCAACTATCAAACATATTTTGTTTTATTAATTATATCAATATTATTATCCATCTATAGGTACTATACTACTAATAGACGTAAAATAAATGTATCCTTATTTTTCAACATGAAATATATTCATATATTTTATTTTATAGTTAAAATGTACTATAAGATATAGTTTTAGTGTATACCTAATAAAAATTATTATTATTATGAAAGGTAATAGTCGTTGGTGAATAGAATACTATACCACTGATGAGTAGTGATGACTAAATATTAATATATTTTAAAAATGTATTCTGACATAATAGTAGTGTTTTGATTTTTTTTTTTTAGTATTTGCTCAAGATGATATTTTAAATAATGTGACAATTATTATTTAAAAAATAAAAAAAAAACGAATCAGTAAAACCTGTGACAACTATACCCGGTCTCCTCTACACGTCATGCTTTATTTTTTTTTTTTAATATTATGTGGAATGATGATTATTTCATCATTATATTGCTGTTGTAACAGTACACCATCCATCAAAACAATCCTTTTCAGGACTAACACAAATCGACCAATCAGAACGCACCATACACAAAATAGCAGTAATCAGAGACCTTTTACTAAATAAAAGCTCTCTGAGATACAACAATAATCTAAGGGGTAAGGCTATGAATAGGAGAGGTCAGGAGGAAGACAACAAGACCCTCCCCACAGCAATAACTCAAAAAACCAACGAGTAACACCAAAACCCACACCGACCGTAAACACAAACAACACGACGGCCAACGCAGTAGTTTACTAGTCAGTACGGCGCACGGGTTATATACCGGCCGTATTTTAACCAAAGAGCACCTTCTTCACTCAGTATAATTTCTTCGACCAAACACTCAGCACAGTAAGAAGAACAGAAGCACCGACCGAGCGAACATCCATAGGACGCAGCATAAGGAGAACACCAGCGGAAAAGTCACCGACGAAGAATCATCGTACAAACCCGTGAGCAACCCGTCCGGGCATCGCCGCACTTACGTTTGTACGAGATTGCGATGGCATAGAGCAGCCGAAACTACCGAAGCAGACCCACGACGAACCTGACTCCTCATACAAGACCGTGAACAACCCGTGCGGGCATCGCCACACTTTCCTGTACGAGTCGACGCAGTGACCAGCTCGCA
This sequence comes from Acyrthosiphon pisum, assembly GCF_005508785.2. Taxonomy (NCBI): domain Eukaryota; kingdom Metazoa; phylum Arthropoda; class Insecta; order Hemiptera; family Aphididae; genus Acyrthosiphon; species Acyrthosiphon pisum. The sequence continues at coordinate 42,288,044 of NC_042495.1, read as the reverse complement.
AGGAGGGCGTCGATAGTGATGACCGGCGCCCAAAAGACATCTCCACGCACATCCCTGCGAACGTGACCCGTACGAGCATCACCGCCCTCAGCGTGGATCCGGCGATCCCCGATTCATTCCAAAAGAGGAGAACGCGAGAACGTTGGACAGCCAATCCAGAACCAGTGGTACTGCCACTAGACGTGCACCACTATTGGCGCATCTAAAACCCACTGTCCCCCGGCTGTTTTTGAGAGCCTGTCTTCCCGGGTCAGATTCACGATAGTGAAAGCAGCCGCTTCATAGCAGGACACTATCCGTGGTAGATCCTGTACCACAAATTGTACCCCCTTGTACATAAAACCCCAATGTATAGTAGGACGTAAGTCAAAGTGCGTCGTGTCATCACGCCGTATCCGGCAAGCCCGCTTTACGCCCGGCTGCCGGACTAGCGTAACCGCCCCGCAATTACTGCTATACTGTAAATAATTAATTTTAATATAGAAATAAATGAACAAGTGATACCATAAACCTCAAGTGTTGACTTATTCATTGAATCAACGAAACAAGCCAGAAGGCCACTGTTTCACTGTCTATTCTAAATAATATCAGTCATTAAGAATATAATTACCATCATGTCATTATCATTACTTATGCAGTTATGCGTAGACGCTTTCCTTCCGATATCGAGTACCTAATAATAATTTACGTTTCATCCTCAATCGGTTTAATACAGAACTTTATAAAAAATTATGTTTATCTACTAAATATCGCAGAAGCAAGGCTGAGATGATAATGTGTGCTGTGTCTATCACTATATATTATTATAAACTAAAATATAATTAATATAATAATATATTAGCTATATAATCATAGTAATTATAATAAAACTATTATGCGTATAATATCTCATCGATTGTATTTATTCATATCAACACTTTATTCTGTGTGTAATAGTTTTCCTTAGGTACTATAAAATCGTTTCCATCACTGGAGAGGTCGCGGCGTCGATGACGATGACGAGGTCATGTACATCACATACCGGAACGTTTTTATATCCTCCAGTAAGAACTTCCGCAGCTCATTATATTATATAAATATACATTATACAGTGAGTAAAATGTACACAGGTGTGTATTATTGCATGCGCAACTGAAATCGTGTATTCGTGATTTCATATATATCACATTGTTATTTTTATGGTCAACGGATAAAATATGAATTTAGTCATCTCGAAGAGTGAATACTGATTTTTAACGACTTTTTGAGTCCATGAACATAATATTATGTTTATAGTATAACGTAAATTATTGTTATTAGGTATACATGAATTATGTGATATATTATTCTTTATTCTATTGTATTGTCTATCAAAATTCTCGTGACTGTTTGAAAATCCCCATGATATTATAGTTGCCCAAGTCTTAGGTAATGTTCATTGGACACAGTAAAAAATATTTCCATACGTGGGACTACGTTCCCGGTATTAAAGGTCGGCGCATTGACTTTAATTATTTATCTGAATCGAAGAATTCTAATTATTGAATAATAATACTGAAAAAGCATTATTTGATCAATATATTCATCAAACTATGAATATAACGGAAGACGAATACTATGTAAGTAGGTAGGTACTCGTTTTTCAAACTTGGTATATTTGTGATGACTGATGAGTTATGACACCTTTATAATATTAAATATTATAATCATATTTACTGAAAATGGTTGGAAATTAGATTTATATGTAAGTACCCACATGCTGGGATCGAAGTTCTCAGAAAAATATTTTGCATTAGTATATGAAAACAAAAACATTTAAAATTATATGCCGCAGTTCAAAAAGTAAAAACTTCAAACCATAAAAATAAAAAATAATAAAAATATTTTTTTTTTTCTAAAACTTTGAGTTGTAATAATTTTGAAAATTTAAAAATATTTTTAAAAACGTATGTAAATACTTTTCTTTATAGTTGGTAGGTATTGAATGTAAAACATTTTATCCTGTTTGCTCGTATAAGAAATTATTTTAAACCGACATTTATCGTATTGTTTTTCGTTTCCGCACAATCCTTGTATTTTTGCTATGTATTGATTTTCTCGGATAGGTATAGGTATATATATTACTTTTATTCAATTTTCTCCAAATATTATGGTTGGCTTTGAAAGGGATTCCATAAAAAAAAAAACATGTGCTAAAAAGTAATAAACGTAATAAGTATCTTTTGATAACTATTAACTATTAACTAGCCACCGATTATCCATTATCGTTATTACCTAGGTACTTAATAAGTTATACCTATTATTCGCACGTACGCTTTTATCAGAACCATCCCTAATGGCTTTCTTTATTTTTAGTTCATTATTGTTCTATTTTCGTCATTTTCTATTAGCTTACTATATTTCCGAGATTATTTTCCTTATATTATATGTTTCTCTAATAAAATCTATATTTATTATAATACTTGATTGAATTTAAGAATACATGAAAATATGGAATATGGACATAATATAGCCTAAAGATATCGGATGTCTAGTGTAGGACTCTTGTGTCGTTCACTCACCTCGGCGTACTATACTGTTTTGTCTCTATAATATATAATAATATTATGAATTTGATGAATCATTGTATTAGAAAATTGACTTTGAATGGAGCTCAGATAAAAGGTTCCTTAAATTCCTCAAATGTTTTTGTATAGTTTTTTCATAGTTGATAAGCCTTAGACCTACCGAGATAATCAAAAAGTTACTTCATTAAATCACTTAAAAGCATTACTTCTTTATCATCGATGCAGTTTATCTTTCCAGTTTATATTCACTACCTAAGTGCTTGTAACTTTTGTTTATTTTTAGTATTCTAAATATTGTATCTATAACATGAAAAATATCGATGAACATAAAAATAGAACTTATATGCATATTTTTTGAGATTTTAGACATTGAAATGTTGTAAGTATTTGTCCATTTTCAAGTATTATAAAAATTGTAGGTATTCATTATTCAAGTGTCAACCAATAATATAATTTTACAAGACATAATCTTACACGATTAAATTATTCAAAAATGTACCATGGTGACTCGTAGACCTCGATGGTTATTTTACGATTTTACGTTTACTGCACCGTGAATAGTTTTTGAATTTAACAGTCTGAGTAGTCTGACTTCTGAAAGGTCATTTAATGTTATTTTAATTTTTAACGTAGAATAATAATATTGAACTATGCGATTTGAGATTTTATGGAAATATGATGATGAGATAGAAAAATAATAGATTACTTTTTGAGTTATAATAATTAATAAATGAAAGTATTCATCCATATAAATGATAACTATTACCACGTTCTAAATAATTATTGCAGTACATGGAACTAATTAATATAATTAATTATATTAAAAAGTCTGTATCAATCGATATTTTGTTGATTTGTAGTTTCGTTGTATTAATTACCCAATTTATATAATCACCTATATTTAACTAAATAATAATCCTCGATATATTTTGTAGTAGCTATACTTATTTATTTTTAAAACTATAATTAATATTAAGGTAAATTAAAAATCTTTAATGTGTATCATGATTTATTTATATATTATGTTTATACAGGGTGTCTCGCGAGGATTTACCTATTGTGATATCTCCTGAGATAATAAATATATCGTAAATCTGTTTTTTTTTATTAGACTCACAGAGAAAAGTACTACACATATTTTGTTTTATATTTTAATTTAATTTTTTGGTAAAAATATTAAAAAGTTATTTTATTTTTTTGAAACTAGCTACCTATTTTATAAAGTTTATTTTTGAGAAAATTTTGAATTTTAAACATTTTATTTTCATTATTCTCATGATTTTTAATAATTTTTTTATTTTATAGGTAAAATGGCAAAAAAACCGGTTTTTGTTCGGGCGTTGAGTCCCCCTCTACGACTAATGGGTATATCCTCACGGGACAATCTGTATATGATATAAGTAAACTCAATGGTTTATCAAGAAAAAAAAATAATGTAATAAAAAGGAAATATAAATTGCGTAAGAAGTATGAAATATTTACTTTAGATTTCTAATAATTATGTACATAGTCTTATACCATATGGAACAAAAAAAGATGATCTTTAATTTTTTTTATTAATTATTGTTTATTGGAATTAAAGCATTCTGACATTTTTTTCACTAATAATTAAAATTGTCATTGGTTTTTCCGTCTATGTGTTTATAAAAAATAAAATGTATTTATGGAGTGCATTAGTGAAAGAAAATCAGTGTGGTAGTCAAGCTGACATGTTTTGTGCGAAATTACTAGAGTCTTGATTAGGTTTAACTGGATATTCATCGGAGATTTACTTTAAAATACGTTTGTATAATATTGTCATCATATCCAATAGGAAATGCCCCAAATGATATCTCCAAACTAAGGTTTTAGTATTAGTGTAGGTAATTGCCGTTTCGTTTCGAAATTTAGTAATTATGAATACGAAATTGTATTTCGACATTGGTAATCGATAAGTATCCGAGTAAGGTCAGATTTGTATTGATATAATATACTCTTCAACAATATGTTTACCGTTCCGTAAACATGCGTTTCGCAGCGTTTTCCTTATCCCGAATGTGTGTACAAATATTTAAAAAGCTGTTGAAGTAAAATAAACAAGATATTTTAATATCCTGACAATACGTGGTTTGGAGAAAATCACAATTATTGCTAAATCCACATAAAAGATAATATTTTTGTTGATGTTGGTATATGGTAGTTCGTCTAACAGAGCATGACATAGGTCACAGATCATTTTACTAAATATATGAAATATGACACTATTTAGACTTTCTTATATTTACGTTCCACGTAATAGCTACTTCTTCAGTTACGATATTATATCTGCAAGTTTTGGCTTTAATACGTTTTTACTGTAATCATATTTAGCATTGAAACGGCAAAAGACAAAGAAATAAAACTTACTGTAAAAGAAAATGCTCAATAATATTTGTGTCAATGGAACAATAATTCAGTTTTTGATGTTTTTACTTTTTACTCGGGTAACCTGAGTTATTTAGAACCAAGAAAATCTGATAAAATTAGTTATTTCGGAACAATTTATTTTAATTTACTTTTATTTAGATAATTAGTAATTTATCCAAATCGTTAGTTATAATGCAAGTTTGAAAATAATTGTATAATTTAAAACTTATGCGATTAATACGAAACGTATTTAATTATAATAAGTACGTTGTTTTTGAAATATTTACTTTGTTTGAAATATCAAAATATATTAAACATGACTAAATTTAATGATCATTTGGTAAAAGTTTTTTCTAAGTAAAACGTTAAAATAAGCTGTGTATTAGTTACGTAATTAGAATAATTACAAATATTATTTTCAATTTTTGTATTAGTTGTATCAAGACGTTTTATGGTTTCTGCTTCTTAAATATTTATTAAATAGGTACTTACAGATACGACGGTTGTCAGAAACATCAACATTTTGCAAAATACGCGTTTGATCTTTGATATTGTTACTTTTAGTTACCTGTGATTAAAAAAAAAAAAATTAATCAATAGTTTAAGTCACGAAAAAAAATAGTATGACGTTCAAAACCAACAGTTGTTGCTTATATTTATATTTATGTTATAATGCTCGCACAGAGGTTCCTGAACGTTTGAACTGGAAAAAATAATGAAAAAAATAACATCATAGAAGAAGATTGTGACAATGTGTTTGTGTGCATCAAAAGAACGTATAACTCAAGGCCGTTTACCGTCGACCTTCAACTCGATCAAGCAAAAACTGAAAAACATCAGCAACTGCATTGGAGGAGGGGACCAACTCTATAGCCCTTGGCTGAACAGTAAGCATGTCTGCTGCTTCATCGTGTTTATTTGGTATATACTTGTTCAATCCCCACACTCGTTTAATGTATAATATCTTATTAAAAACACAATATTTATAATCTAAATTAACAATATTATATAACCGAAATAATATCTTTGTTGTCGTATGCTCGTGTATCTTATACATGTACCTATACATATATATTGACAGGTTTAGTATGTATACAATATACATAATATTATTTTATTGTATTATATTATACGCTTAGAGAACTCTCAAATTTGAAAAGGTTTTTTTTATAATGTAAATATTACAATTCATGACGCCGAAAAAGCAATTAAATACTACTGAATTGATAATATTAATTCTAATATAGCACGGTGTGCTTACAATTTAAATTCGGAAATTCATTCATAGTTTTTATAATCCTAGAAATTTAAAAACGTGCATAAATAACTATAATGCTCTAATCTGCATTAAATTTCCGAGAGATCGAGGATGAAATATGTAATTTTTGTGTTACTATTATTTAACTAAAAAAGTGATTACATGCCAACTGAAAAATACCCAATATATTTTGGTTTATTGAAAATCTATAAATCTATTATTAAAAAATTATATTTAACATAAATTATAACTGTTGTTTTATATAGTTCATTTATAATCTAATTTTCTATAATTATTGCAAGTTAAAGTTTGATTAAAATTTGAAACTTATTTTGTATAACTTGTTTAAAATACGTATTTAAATTTGTTTTTACTCGTATAATTAATTAATTTCAATTTTAAATGCTTTATGTATATTCGTATATATATATACGAATACGACCGATGATACTAAAATAGATATTAAACAATGTACAGAATATATATTAGGTAATTGCATTATGAACGGAGCTCTTTGAGTGACCCTGTATTTGAAATTTCATATAATTATTGATTAATATTATATCAGATAAATTAGTTTTAGTTACAAAAATGTCCACAGTTATTATTGTGGTTATTGAAGAAAAAAAATGTATTTTACTTCTATTGTTTTGAACTATCATTATACTATTATTACGCGTAAGATCATAATAATATTTAATTACTCGTTTTTAAATTTTACTTTTCTTTAAGTCTTACTAATGATTTGCAAAACAGATAATATTTAAGACATATACATGAATGTTATTCGTTTAATTAGCGCCATAATTTGTTAATTACAAATCGCATCATTCTTTATGGTGTATATCAACTTATTTAAATAAACAGTAGGTAATTAGGATTTCATCAAGTTAAATGCGATTATAATTTATAAGACTTAATTGACGTATTAAATTATTGTAATTATTACCAAATAAACGTAGCAAATGAGTGTAACATATTATGGATAGAGATCGACTTGACGTGAATGTTTAGCTAAGTCATCAGCATAGCATAGCTTTTCGACACTGATTAATAGTGTTATTGTAATTATAATATACGATTCATTTGATATATTGTTTTCTTATAGATTTCTTACTATAGATTAAAGCAAATACTACAATTTGAACCATTGGATAATCAAAAACTACATATATTAGGTACACATATATGTACAGACGAATAATAATATTATGTCCTCGAATTTCTACACGTTAATTTAAATGGCACATTATATCCTGTCGATTTTTTAACTTGTCATAATATCATGTGTTTCGAACTGTTTACTAGCTATTAGAAATAAATACAATAGTACTTATTATTAATTATTTTTAGTTTTAATAATATTCAACACTTATTACATACCTATAATATTTATTTAAATGTAATTTGTAAATAAAGTAATCACTAATCAGTATGACAGTGTCTTTAACTTGACAGGTTAAATTATTTGATGAATGTTTCCCATATAAAATATTTAGCGTAATTTTCTATTTTTTTTACAAATTTATAAAGATAAATGATAACCTTTTATCTCCCAATAATAATAATTATATTTATTTAGTACTTTTATTTTTTTTATCGATTTAACGCATACAAAAATAAATTACTACCCAATGCGTTAATAGTTTTATTAATATTTATTATGTATAACTATTATTTTTGAATTCTGACAAAATACAGAGATCTACCAGCTTTTGTCTAAATAATATTATATGATGCATAAGTAAATGTTTTAGATATTTGTATTGTACTTGGCCGAACTAAATATTAATAACTTAATAAAACCTTCATTTTAGAAATGATCACTTACTCAAAGTTTAATGTCTTTCTAAATGTGTTGTAAAAATAAATATTTAAGTAGTTAGGTATAGCTTTCGTTCACATGCATTACAACTGGATGATTACAATAATCACAAACTATTAACTAATAAGTAATAATATGAAAGTACGGCAATAATGAGTATTTCGATAATATAGTATGGTACATGAGATAATATTAAGTACATTGTATAGGTTATATACTTATATATTATAGTTTACAACACTGAGTAGCATATAGGTTTAAGTTATACTTGGACTATGATACGGTATATTATTTTAAAATGTCGTGTTTATTGTCGAATTACGTTGTACCTACTTGTATAACATAATGCAACCAAAAATTATACATCTGTGAGTTTAGTTTGTTCGAATAAAAAATAATTATATAACACTGTTATATTATTATAAGTTGAAAACACAGGAATTAAGTAACGTGTAGCCATGTAGGTAATGTGATGTTTACAAATGTATGGAGAAACATTGTGCTTGGAGTGAAGTGTGTGCAGAACAGTGGAAAGAAGAGTATATAGGACTAATAATGGTCTTTAAATATTATCAATTGTAATAATATAGATATTATAAACGGACAGAGAAAGCGAAGGGGTGGAAGTTCAAATAAGTGCATGGAAATTATTAACAGTTATTTTAGATTCTGAGTGGAACGATGAATGTATTGATTTTACAATGATGTGTGTTTTTTTATTTTTTTTATTTTTGTGTCTGTCATCACGGTTTGGGGCAGTAAAACAGCTTCGATTTTCTTCAACAGTATCTTGTTTGATGGGAAAGTGAATCTAGTTGGTGCATTCGAGAGGTCAAAATTTGAAATTTACAATAGTTTTCAAAAGCGCCGTGAAAAACAAAAGAAAAATTAAGGGAAAACAGGAATTTTTACGCGAAATCTGTTTTCGACTTGTTTTGAGCTGTTTACGGACATTGTAAGTTTTCAATTTTTTTAGTTTTTTTTTCTATAAATATCAATAAAGTTTTATCTGTTGGACCAAAAAGTGTAAAAATTTAATACAAAGCTCCTGATATATTGTTACAATATCACTTGAAAAATATTAAAAATACATAGGCACAATTTTTTTTTATTTGAAGTTAAAATGTTGACAAAATTTATCAAATTTAAAATTGAATAATTATTTTGTAGTTAAAAATGTATAAAATGTTCAACTTTTATATCTAAGGATTGAAAATTTAAAACAAGATTCCACGTAAATATTTAATTCTGTTGCCAAAAATTCTAAGAAATACATAAGCACAGTTTATTTTTATAGTCATTTTAAGTTCAAATTTGGACGAAATTACATATTAAAAAACCTGGAATAACTATTTTAGTTATTTTGTTGTGATTGTATAATATTATTCGTGGGTACTTGAAACTTCTAAAGTATACTATTATATATCTATGATAGTACCACGGTTTGTTGTTGATGTATAACGCGTTACCTAATGGATATTGTGATATGATTAATTTGGAATTTATTATTGATACCTATAACCTATTATAGGTCAATTTTTTTTTAATACTATAGATAAGTATACCTATAATAGGTATGTCTAATACCTAGACTGACAAACCGTCTCCGCTCAGAATCGTTTTTCTTATACAGTGATATTATATCATTGAATTCAAATTTAATACTATCCATTATACAGTGACCCACTTGTAACCTACTGTACAACAGAGCGACATCCACTTACCCACCTTTTTATCTTTGCAGAGTCACTTATTATGATCTGGCAGAGATTTGAAGAATCGGTCGACCCTCAAAATTGTTCGTATAAATCCCGGTACAAAGTGCATATTTTACGAGAATTCATTGGTATTTAATAATCATTGTGCATTCATCGAGGTTGTGCGTGCTCATAGAAATATTATTTTAATACAGCTTGCCGGGCTTAGGAAGTGATCACAGAAGGACTGTTGTGGCCAGTGATTAATTTTGCTCGATCTCTCAACCTCATTACCCGAAAGACAATATTCCGATAAACCCTAAGAATTATACATACTGATAGTATTGTTTTACACGAATATGAGAAATTAGAATTAGAGAATTTTATTTTTTGTAGGTAATGTCGACAAGTTGTCAAAGTTGAGTGGACTAAAGTCAGCTAAAACATTCGCTCAAAACACTCGGTATTGAGATTATGTCTCATTCCGGTAGGTATGGAAAAAATTCAAAATGCTATTTGTTACACGAATATGTGTAATGTGTATCAATTTATTATTATTTGTATCTTAAACACGTGGATATTTAGCAGTTAGGTAATAAATAAAAGCCATTTTCTATACGTATTGAAATATTTCACGTACATCTTGATATAGATAATTTATTATCAATAAACTTACAAATATAAGTAGGCACCATTATAGTAAAATGTAATATAATATATTATGGACACGTTTCACTCGGTTTTCATTCAGTCAATATTATTATATATAAGTTGTACATACAATTAAAAATGGAGCAAATGTTTCGTTTTTGCTTACTCAAGAACCACGTATTAATGACTTCTTCAGGTTTTGTATAGGTTTTTAGATATTTGGGATATTGAGCAACGGTAATCTATTTAATCCTTGTCAATTTAATCCTGTCAATCCTTTCCGTGATAGACTTTAAATAGATTTTAATTCGTTTGAGCGACGAGAAGGATATTTTAGATGTACAGATACCTAGTAGGTACAGGAACAGGAACTGTTGCAAATAATACCAATAATACTTAAATATTTGGATGAAAAACTATTATCGAAGATGATAATAATCCTAAATCCTAACGCAGTTGCTATTTAATATTATACTATGATTCAGAATATAATACATTGTATAAAATGGTGTAAGATGTAAGTAAGTGAATTATGTTCAAATTTATATCACATACATTAATGAATTAGTTATAAAATGGTCGTTGAATAATATTACGATGTTACGTGCATTAATACTTTAATTTTGTTCTGTTTTTATAAAACTAAAACCAATTTTTTTTTTTTTATTTTTATTTTTAAATTAAATCAACAATCTACACCACTTGGCACAATAAGAAGATGTGAAAAAGATTTTATATAAATATTATTATATACAACTCTATAAGCGTATTATGTTACACTGTTACTAAATATTGGAACATAATATTTACTACTATGGACCACTGATATATTATTAACACTGTAAAAAATATTTAAATAATACATTATAAAAGTTTGCTATTTAAATATTATTACCTACTGAGAAATAATTTGTGCCAAAACTATTCATTGAAAAATATTATAATAATAAAAGTAAAAAAAAAGGTCTTGGAATATACATTTTATATTCACTTAGAATATAAAATATTCAGATTATAGAATTTTTAATTAAAAAAATATAATATGTATATGCACCTATATTATATTATGATTCTATCGAATATATATATATTTATTTATAAATAAATGTGTTTTAATAATTATTGCAAAGTATTGTAGTAGGTATGGACTTAAAATCTTGACTAGGTGCGTATATGGCTAGGTATATCAAATATAATATAATATATATATATTTAAATATTAATTTCCTATAAATTTATAAATAAATACGTTTAAATAATTATTTTAAGGTAAGTATTGTAGTATGTACGGACTTAAAATTATAATAATATATCGTAGTAAAATTTGTTTATTAAATAATAAATATGATTAAATATCACATCGCACTTATGTCATTACCAATTAATGGCAAATACCAATATATCCAATCGATATTTTATTATTATTATTTTTTTTTTATGAAATTGCATACTAGGTATAATAAATTATAGGTACAAAATGTATAGATACGGAGTTGGTTATTATACATAAAAGCTTGAAAAAAACCTCGTAACATAATATATAAGTACCTTGTACCTACATACATTTTAAATTGGTATTTTCGTGGTGAACACTACACATACATCGTACTTTAGTAGTATAATAAAATTAATGATTAAGCGTAGATTAGGTAGTAGATCTATTCTTAATGGTAATATCGACCTAAGTGCACAATATTAGTAGTGTAATATAACATAGTATCCGACTACCGATCAGATTTTTAAATGAGAGTGTAATTTTTTTTATGATTTATTAGATTCTTATAAAACTATATAAGATTATGATCGCACTTCGTATTTCAATTAATTTTACTTGTCCGTCGTAAATACGAAATTTAACCTATTTAACAACTTGGTAAATGGTAGGTAAAAAGGTAACACAATAACCGATATGTGCTTAATGTGACATAATATTATTTGCATACATTCAGAAATGTATAATTATGTATAGATTACAATAATATAACGTAATAATATGTTCCATTGTCCACTACAGAATAATAGCTATGTATTCGATATTGTAAAAGTGACAATTCAAAAATTATTAAAAAGAATTCGACATTCGTGCCAAATATACAGTTACGTATAGGTACCTACTTTTAGTGTACATACGTTGAGCGTTTATGTATAAATGCTGCAAAATACATAATATAAATTTTTTAGGTACAACTCTACAATACAGTACAAATATTATATATTATGTTATTACCTACTTATCGTTGTATTCGTGTCCGATTGAAACTGAGAAGTGAGAAATTAATAAAGATATTGTTTACATTATGTAACGCAAGTCATAGGTATAAAAAAAATTTATATATCACGAAAAATCAAAAAACCGCAATGATAATAGTAAATTCGTGTATACACATGTGGTACCTATATAATAATTATATATACATATAAATACACATATACATATGTACCTATATATAATATCAACAATCGTACAACATCTATAAAACCGGTATTTGTGTGTGTGTGTGTGTGTGTGTCGCTAAAACCTATTTTCTGTAGACAATAAATATTAAATAGGCATACATATTATATATACTATATAGTATATGTCATATATACATACGAGCAGCCGTACCTACTGGTTTTCATTTATTTATTTTCCGTGAAAGGTACTTATGTGCCCGTGATTAAATCGTTTTATGTAAGTTTATAGGTGTATAGGCACGCATAACGTCAATGGCAAGCCCAAATATATAATATTTGAAATCTGTATAGGTACTACTGTTATAAGCAGCTGTGATGTTATTTTATAATGGACAGAGGAATAACCGTGTGCGTAACACTCGATGCCCAGTACGTTTTCGAACGGTTATAAAAACAAAAATGTCTTATGATTATAGACGTAATATTTTGAAATAAAATTACAATCCGTCAGTGTCACGAGACATTAGTCCGGTCGACCAACCACCGTCTCTGATGGTCATCTGTAATTGCATAATAATAGTTTTAAATTAGCACTTATATATATATATATATATATATAATATATATGTACCTATATTAAATCATTTGGGAAATTATTATAATTATTAATACATTCGTATATTTTTTTACCAATGATTTCGTTTGATAATAACATCATACTTTTTTAAAGGTTGTTTAATTTTTTAGTTATGGGTATAATAGTTTGAATTTGTTTTGAACCGGTTTCGAAAAATTACTTAGGTTCCTATACTACAACAGCATAATTAACCCATTTATGAGTACCTATCACCAATATTTTTTAAATACTCCATATCACAGTAAAAACTCTACATAATATATAGGTACAAATATAACCTATATGACAGTATATATTATTTATTAACGCTTATTGATGAGTTTAATACTTTTGTTTAAAATCCTATCCATAAATAGGTAGGCTTCAAAGAAGAAATGAAGACATTTTTGAAGATTAAATTTTACACAAATATATTAACATAGTATTATAATTATACTAATAACCTTTTTAGTACTTAGGATTAGTATAAATTATAGTATATACTATATAGAATATTTTGATAATACAGTGTTATGATGTGTTATAATGTTCACTGTAGCTACTCTTGTAAACTGAAAATGGACAAGCATGTTTCTAAATGGTTAATTTCATAATATCAATTAATATTTTCATCACAGCAGTAAACAATTTGTCACCATAGACCGAAAATCAAAATTAAAATTCAGTATGTTATACTACGTTTGCAAGAAAATCATTGTAAATTAGTTTTATAATAAATTATTAGTGATGGATGTACAGAATATAGGTTATTTTATACATTTAGATTTATAGTAAAATTAATTACACTCTACAGAGTATACCTATAGTACAAAAATAATTTATAACAATAATTAACAAGTAATATTAATTTTTTTTATAAACTTTTTTATGGATCAGTATGATGTAGGTAATGTTGATTTATTAAGTATTTTAAAAATAAAGAGGTATAAATTATAAAATATACTATTTAATTTGAAATATTTATAACTCTTAATTATATCTATTCTACAATTTAACGATATAACTGGTATTGTAGCCTAAAAACATTTTATTTATCATAAAAAAAATGTTTTCGTTAAGTTCGTTTTTTTTATTTTGTTTTACATATTGGCTTGTCTTCATAAATAAACTCTGAAAAAATATTCTATTTATGTATTATGGGTGATACAATATATTGTTATAATATTAATAATATATAGATATTATTCATAGGTATTATACGAGTATATCTTCAAGTGCTAAACAATTTTCGATACAGGTACTTAATATTGCAATAATACCACCGATACAAAATCACAATTGTATTGAATTTTTTATTTTTTATCGATGTACCTACCTACATATTTTATACTTGATAGCTTCGAAGTGAAAAATAAATTGCCAATAAACGTTAGCGGACATGTTTTTTTTTCTTAATGAGGAATTCTCTTCAAAATGATTTTATACATAATATTTTGTATTGTGACTGCGATATTTCACGCATAATACAACTATAACGTTGTTGAGTAATATGTTACCGTTTGTGATTAAATAAGACGTCTATGATGATAACAGTATGTAATAATAATTGTTCAAAATTCCGTATGAATCGTAAGTGTACACTTTTTACTTATACTATATAATAGGTACCCAGGTACCTTAACCACCTTTATATAACGGATGGCTTACAATCAAATTAACAATTTTCGTTTGACGTGTCCCATTACTTTGCCACATAATATGCCGTACGCACGGTTTCCTATGCAAATTATTCATATACCTAATACATTGTTTATTGACTATATTATGTTTTTCTGTGTTAATGATGGACCTTATATTGTCCGTTAAATAGAAAGCGAGTAAACCATACTATGGGAACAAAAATCGTTTACTTATTACATGAAGAGAATCGTGACTACTCTCGAAAGAAAGATCGTAATATTATGAAATCTAGATTGATAAAACTGTAACGATGTAAATTATTTTAAATACAAAGAGAGTAGGTTGTATTAAATATTGTCCGAAGAAATGAAACCCAAAAGTGTAAATGTAAATAAGAATTTAAAAAAAGTCCTAAAAATATTTTAAATCAACATATATATAAACCTACCTAACTACTAGCAGAAGCCGTTCGTGTTTTGGGTATGATACTTTCGAATCGTGAC
This sequence comes from Acyrthosiphon pisum, assembly GCF_005508785.2. Classification (NCBI taxonomy): domain Eukaryota; kingdom Metazoa; phylum Arthropoda; class Insecta; order Hemiptera; family Aphididae; genus Acyrthosiphon; species Acyrthosiphon pisum. Next base: position 42,272,525 of record NC_042495.1, on the reverse strand, counting down.
TATATACATAGAATAGGTGCGTATGATTTCGTGGCAGAAAAAAACCTTAACATTAATAAGGTGTATTACAATTTTTTAAACCATAATAAATAATGAACAGTATTTTAGATTGCTTATTGTTTCATTTATTTTTTCAACTATAATACATTCTATTAATTGTGTTTTAACTAATACTCACTAAAAACTTGATAATATAGATAATGTATAATTATGGTTTTTAAAAATTGGAAGGTAATAGCAATCATCAAGTAATGAAAGGGTAGAAATACGTTATTATTAATGATTGTATAATTTAAACCAGTTTCTAAGAACGCAACGATAGTAATTTTGCTTCGTGCATGAAATAGATTGTTAAGTGCTTAACAAGCTTTCAGCGACAGTGATGATGGGTATTTAATGGTTAAATATAGGTATAATATTAGGTATAGTACACTGCAGTTGCTTAAGATGATATTCGAATAATATTTTATTGCAATATTAAACTAAAAAGTTGATTGTTGGCTTAACTTTCTACACGTGCGTCGTGTATCGTTATAGTTTTAAGAAAAATCCTTTTACATTGTGCTAAGTATTATTCGATTATTTTAATTTTCATTCGTAATAAGTTTATACTTATTAGATATTAGTTAATAACAAGCGTAATAGGACCGACCATAATATTATACGATAATACACCATGAGGTACCATGGCGAATTTTAATTTGATTAATTTACAGATTTATATGGTGCAACTTTTTATAGTATCTGTTGGAATTATTATATCTAGTGGACCACCTACATAAACCATGGTGAATTGGTGATTCGCTCCGTGGACTCCGAAAGTGTCATCGAGTGGATCAAGATCACCAGAATAGGATTAGGCGTAAGTTTTGTGAACTTTTTTGTGGCTAGGGGGATGAAAATATCTACTGCGGGCTCACCCCCCCCCAAGTTACTCCGATGAAATATTTATTATATATGAAAATCATAAAATATAATTCATATGATGTGTTTTATTTTTACTCAACAGATCAGGAATCAATAATAATAGCTAGTTTAATATTCTAATACAGCTCCTCAACATCATGACGTATAATTATAGGTATTGCACACTACACGAATTATACGTCTTGATTCTGTTAATAATAGTAATAACTATATAAGTTATAACTCAGAAAATCCATTAAAATGTATAATGGATTTCCGAAATCGTATAAATATTCCGCTAATGTAAGTCGGTCTATGGTCACCATAAGTGCATAATATAGTTATTCTTAAATCAAAATGTTCACATCCAATTCGAAATATTGTGATAGTCATATAGTTTTGGGTTTTGAATAAAAATATGATATTATGTGGGCTATGCGTTTAATAAACCGACATTACGGTGAGGGGTGGAGGGGAAAGTAGTGCACCCACATTCGTCGTGTCGTGTGCCTCGTTCCTGGCGCCAATATGTTTACTGCATACCTAGTCGAACAACAAGTTGGCTGCGCCCCGGGCCGACTGTTCTGCGGGATTCTGTCAGCACGAGCCAATATCTTCGGAACCTGCAGTGCCAGAGAACCATCCCGAAACGGGTTTCGCAAGATACGTTCAATAGTGCCGCTGAATATATTAATATTATTAATTTCCGACAATTTTCTAATGTAGGGAAATAAAACAACAACAAAATATTATATCATCACGCTATTAATCAATTTAATATTTAAAAAAATTGGATGTAGGTAAAATAATAACTTTTTTAAGTATTACTTTCAAGTACTTTTTACTTGCCATCTCATCTTCTATATACACGAATTTAAGGGTTGATTGGGTGGTGACGAGGAGAAAGACTAAAGAGACACTAATCTTTGGATTACCTACGTTAGTTTTATCAAAATTAATTTTTTGAAAGAAAAACAAAAATACAACAATTATCTATTTGTCGAACTATAAGTTTTTGTTGTTACAATAAAAATCATAAATTTGTGAGAAACAAATGAAAACTTATGTAGACAATGAGTTAATAGTTTGAAGTTCTTAAAACGACTTAGTGGTGAAATAAATACTTGAAATCGATCAAATAAAATAAAAATAGATTACCCTTGGTGCCATTTTAATATATTTATGAAAATAATTATATAGGTCATTGAACCATCGTGACATAGCTATTGATCAAAAGTTTACGTTTTTAAGGTATTTTATTGCGAAGGACACTATCATCTTTTATTTGTTTTTTTATACCACAAACTTTTACAAATTATAATAGTCTATTATATACCTATATAATATAGACAATAGGCAATCAACTATTATTCTGATTTAATCATTATATATTCAAAAATAAAAATCACTTAAGGCATAGAGAAATATAATTTAACTGTTATTTTCCATTGCCAAGGAACAATGATTATTACTACTATTCACTAAAATATTATTTTATCAGCTTATAGAAGACATAATAATATTATTAATTTACTTTTGTGATATCATTGATTCACGAGTATACTTAATAAGAAAGTTTTTAAAAATCATATGATTCATATGGGTTCAAGTAATTTAGGTAAACCACTATCGTAGTGATTCGACACTTTTGAAAACATGTGTATAATGCTTTGTTATTTGTTAGAATATTATAATTTATAAACGTTCTTAAGATACAGAATACGTATAACGGTGGTGCAAGTTAGTAATCGTGACATGAGTCATCATAAAGTAAAGAAAACAATAATTTGTAGATTATGGATTGTTGACACGAGTAGCACAATACAAATAATAATATGATCAAGAGGAGAATCAAACAATAGCTGGTTGGCAATCGCGAGTGGACACTTTCTCTTCAAGGACGAGTATCGTGCCAGATTGCAAAATATAATAATATAATACAACATATAATATTATTAGAGTCTTATGGAATTAATTATTAAACGACGTGGTGGGCTTGAACCGATTATGACTTATGATACCTACAGTAGTAACTATAATAGAGTATGTTTTTCATAATTCATAGTATGCATATTGCGATAATGGGTATAGGTAGTTTAAAGTATGAAACAATTGTAAAACTCAATGAAGTGAAAAATTATATGATATTTTACTATTCACTAATAATAGTAATAATAATAATAATAATAATAATAATAATAATAATAATAATAATTATAATAGTAATAATAGTGAAATCCTAAACGTTTTTACGTTTACCGATAACTTTGGTTACCTATATGAGCTGCAATAGTTAAATTATAAATTGTAAAAATATTTAACCTAACTTAACAATTAAATAAAAATTAATGTATTTATTACATACAGCCTCATGACCATAGAATGATATGATGTTTTCTCAGTTAATAGGTATAAAAGTGCAACTAGTGATGTTTTTTTTTTTTTGGGGGGGGGGGGGGCTGGAATTGTATCAGCAGTATAGATACTGCTAATTTCTATTTTAATTTAAAATGGGTGAAGGGGAGGTAAGTTCTTCCAAACCACCTAATTGTGCCTATGACAGGTATCTAAATCGGCTTCATGAATATTCAATATTTTTTTATTCAATAATAGGTATTCATTTGATTACGTAATTTAGTTATTATGAGTGATCCATCTTTAGGACGTAATTTCAATGAAATGCAATGCTATAAATTGCATTGAACGTTCTACAAAATACTAAAAATTAAAATACTTTTTTTTAAATAAAACATTTAGTTTATAAGTACTTACCTATTTGTTAAATTTAAAATCTAAACAATTTCCATTATTTTTTGTAAAATACATTTCTGACTAATATCAAATACCTACACGCACCTATTTAAAAAAATTGTATGACAAACTTAGGTAGGTACACCAATATTAAAAAATATACTTAATGACAGTACCTAATGACTTCCTTGATTATTTAAATCGATTATCATGACATGACTTATATTTTACCTATTCGGTAAAAAAAAATACTTATAGGTACTTAGATCAATTGATAATTTATTTGAAATAAAAGAAACAGGTAATATATATACAATATAATAATATGTTAATATGTCAATGTTTAAATAAATATAATTACAGGAACTACCGAAGATTTCTATAATATGTTAACTTTGTTTTGTATAAATTGTCACATCTTGAAATTTGTCTACACGTTTTCGTGACTTCTATATCGGTTTCATAGTTATTTAGAAATGTTCTCCGGTGTATCCATAGACGTGACTGTTTTTTAGAGCAGGCAACAATAATATGACCACGGATCATGCTTTAAATTATCCTTGTGACGGATACCTTCGATTCATGAGAAATTATTGCGTTTAATTGAAATTAATTGCTGTCTACAGTCAACTTAAACTGTATTTCGTGTAATCGTGAAGATAATGGTAGTACCTAGTTGGAGTAATTCAGATCTTTATTACGTTTCATTAAACGATAATAATTTATTATGTACAAGATATAATATAATAAAACTGTCAATACGACAAGTATTCATCCTTCAGTATTTACAAATATATTTTGAATCCTTAGTAAATTCCTATAATATTATAATATGCATTCAAAATGTGATAGTTTGGAAAATAATGTAATATAATAATATTATGATTTGATTTAATAATAATACCCATTTGTTAACTTATAATAAAAACTATAATATTTAATGCAAACAAGTAAAAAAACATACATATTTTCTTACGAACATAAAATGTCGATACCTACTTCAGTTTTAAAATGTACTGTGCATATGTGCAAAATAAAAATGTATTATCAAAGTGATGTTTGCATATTAATTCAATACTATATAATAATAAATTGAATAAATATTGTCATATTGGACGTATTTAGATGAACATCTTTCATTAATATGTAAACGTTATTGCTTGAAATGATCATTGGAAATTTATATAATTTTGAATGTCGATTATACTTTATTTGAATTTATTTTTACAACACTGAACATTTAGTATCAATGATCAATCATAGCACATTTTTTTGTTATCGACCAAAGATCATATAATATGTCTTTAAATCTTTTGTTGGCTAAAAAGTACACTTATACTTGAATGCCACTTACAGTGATTACGATTCTGCAGTAACAGCAGTGGCATTATTATTAATGTTTTGTAAAAAATTCGTAAGCCGCAAAACTGCCCTAGGACGTGATATTATGTTGGAAAATATCGTACATGTATCTTAAATGAATAATGATTGATACGATGATTAATGGAATCGACGGGTCATTTGTTTCCTCCTGGTCAGTAAATCGGTCAAAGTTTCACACCGATAGTATCTATAGTTTATACCAAGAACCAGAGAACAATAATATACTTCTATATTTATATACATGACCGGCGGCGGCTTACTTTCATTTTATTATTTTTTCATTCTATGTGCTCCGAGGGGTAATATGTAACAAAAAAAAATGATGAACACGAATAAGACGTGTACATAACATTTATTTGCTACATTAGCTTATTGCACATAGACCCATAATCGTTATCGTTTCACGTCCGACATATTATTATGTATCGTGATTTTTTTTTTGAGAGAATCCTGACTGGCGATATAAGCGTACGATGTAAAATTGTTAAATAACGCATTGTTGGTGTTTCAACACATTGTTTAACTTGTATGCTTTTAGTTATTAGTAATGTGCCTACCTATAAGTTTTTAACGTCCACTAACAAACGGAGTATTTTTTAATGTCACTCTTCTATAAATTGGCTTCCTAAAATTTTAGTTTCCCGTAAATTCAAATTTTATATTCCTGCAAATTTAATCTTTATATTTACGTAAAGATATATTGTTATAATCTATTTGTGTCTGTGCGCCCTTCTCTGCAGTTAAAATATTTTAATTTTCGTACGTTCACAATTTTAACTATTTAAAATTATTGTAAGAACAATGTTTGTTTATTTAGCTGTTTTAAATAATATCTACATCATAAGTAGTGTACTTTTTATGATTGAAATAGATATTTCTCATATTGTTAATGTTATCTATTCTTGAATAGAATTTGTCATTAATGTAATGCCATTACGCGCCAGTATTTTTTACCCATACAATGCTAAAATAATATTTTATGAAATATTCATTTAAAGTTATAAAATCAATATAGAAGTATAATATCATGACGTGTAGTAAATAGATCATTGTTCATTTACCTTCTTTTGAATTATAAATTATAAACTATACAGGAGAAAGTCCAAATACGTAATTGTGTGATATTTCAGCAATCGCAATTCGCGAGATAGTTAAATATTATATTTAAACTACTTTTTTTATACCAACATAAATATTAGAGTATTGAAACGATTAATATTATATTTTGTACATATTGTACATAATAGAATATAGTCATATAGTTTATTTTTTATATATTTTGTTGTCAGGTTATTCAATATCTACTTTACTTACAGTAAATATATATTCTATTTTTTAGGAAAAAATAATATTATTATTATAATATAGTTTATTACTATTTACTAGTTTAAAAAACCAGTCAAATATTATATTTATTATTTTAACTACCCATTAGACGATTATATATTTTTGCAATATTCCACTCTATTAAATAACACAGTGGTATTGTTTTGCATAATATGCAATATGCCAATACGTATAATTTGCTAATAATATATGAGTCTTGTGGACTAATATAACTACTATAATCAAGAATCAACTATGCTAATATAGTAAAATTATGAGTATGATGAACCACTTCAAAGATTATTTTTTATGAATAATATGTGCGATGTATACTTAGTAAAATTGTTGTAAAAATGTTGAAGTATAAAAATATTATGTTTAAGAATAACATTTATGAGATTTTGCTGTTTTAATTTAGAATTTTTAAGCAAAGTATTTAGGATTCCATATTTGGATCCAATTAAATGTAATTTTGTATTTATTTTTGATTGAGAATTCATAATATGATGCAACCATTATTATAATTTACAATACGAATAATTGTAATAAATTACATAAACTTTGTAGTTAATTAAATTGTTGGTAACGATAGACCGTAGCACGTGTTCACCAGTTTGTTTATTATTTATTTACCTAATTTATGTATATAAACATTTAACTAAAATATTATTCCGTATTTAGTTTATAAGTCTGTTGAAATTATGTATCCTTAGAACATTTACTTCATTTAAATACATCACCTATTTAAAACGCATTCGTATTGTATTATATTTAATCTTAACAAGGACATTGAGTGATATACATAAATATTATATTACACATCCAACGATTTTTGTCATTTAAATTGTTAATAATAATGATAACTGTTGATAATATAACATTGGGCTTGCACAGTCTCTCCTCCCCTACAACATTTATAGCTATCCAATTTCGGCTGCCAATCCCACGAGCGTTCTTGAATAAATGTCACATTGTGTTCTACGAGGATAGCATATTAAAATACACCAAACGTCCATATGATATATATGATTATTGCGAAAGTTATGTATAAATACATATATAATGTAAATATATTACGGTCTAATCCGTTTCTGCCTTCGTATTAATTCATGTATGTATCTATGTACCCATGTATTATGTTTGAATGAACTGTAATTTGCAATAATTCGATGGTTGTACCTTTATGGCTGTACATGTATATATTATATTGTATAAACTATAAACTATAAATGTATAAATATAACGATGATAGTATGTTCGCAGGATACAATGTAACTTTATTAAGATGAAAATATGCTCAGAACTGGTTGAATGTGTGAAATTATTTTCATTTTCTCGTGGAACTATTAATTCATGGAGATCATTGTGATTTTGAGAGAAAGCTATATTGTTGTACCGATAGAACATAAGGTTTATACGTTTAAACAAATAATAGAAATAGTAATAAGTTAAACAAATTCCGAGAACTTTAACGGCTCAAAAATTATTTATTTTTTTAGGAATTATTTGTACTTTTGATTTATTTTATACTTATCTTGTATATACCTATAATCACATATCTAATTATTTATTTATATTATATTTTATTGTATTTTATAAAAAATAAACGGTCTTACTCTTGGGTTTCAAAAAACTATAATTTCATATTATTCAAGGATAGTTGAGAGTATCTTGAGAGTCAACGGTTAACTCAAAAATCGATTTTGGGATCTAAATCAATATATTTTTTTTTGTGTTTTTACAATCATTATTTTGTTAAATAGTCCATAAGCGTACCTTAACAAGACTGTCACAACTTAAAATTAATAAATTTTGAGTTATGACTACTTTCGAGTTAGTGAAGAAATAGCTCTATAAAATGCATCAACACCACATTTGATATCATTTTTCATTTAACCACTAAAAATATGTGTCATTATTGAATTATTTAATTATTAGATAATTTTCAAATTTAGAGAACAATATTTACTTTATGGCAGCATACTTATTTTAATTTATCCAATTAATCACTGAAGTCAAAATTCAAGATTGTCTTATTTCGATTTGTGGCGTTCTTGAACTAAAGAAAAACTAACTATGGTGTGATATGCTGAGTACAAAATAGCAATATTTAGAGCTGTATATTGCATTTTATAATTTGTGATATTGCAGTCACAATATGAAATTCATTACTGCCATATTTTAGTACTTAAATGGCTACCTAAAAAATCAATTTCTGTATGAAATACAGCCTCATCTTAAAATATGGCAATCTTGCATTTACTTAAACGATTTTAAAAGGCCACAAGTTTTGGGTTTAAGAAAGTATTTCATAATATTTTAAAAAGTCATATTGTAAAGATGTAATAAATGTTGCAAGTATTTAAGTTTTTAGTTTCAAACGCATAGGTAAAGATTGAAGAACTAAAGAACTCTTTAGAATATCTTAACTCAAACTTCAAATCACTTTTTCTCAAAAATATACATTTCGAATAGTGGCAGTCTTGTTCTAGAAGTATGGTATATGGAACATAAAAAGTTAGTTAAATATTGTGCAAGTTATTCATATTAGTTATTTTGACCGAATAAGAGATACAATTCCTGATGTAAATATGTAATACATCGCCTGAATGTTACATCCTACATATTTTATACGCAATTATTTTCATTGGGTTACAATATTGTCAATATTGTCACAATAGAGTTCAATAATGAAAAAGATGAATATTTCAAACAAAAAACGTTAAAATAATAATATGAATGTAGGTAAGTAGGTACATACAACAAAATAAAATAATAGATTCACAAAAATAAGAAACTTATGGTTAATGTAGGTAAACTTATGTATAATATATAATCGACTATTATGCGAGTATAATAATAAGTATACCCAGGTAATACATAATGCCAGTAGTTATTATAAAATATATTACTCTTGTGCAAAAAAGGTTTCATGAGATGAAATATTAAAAAAAAATCATCTCAAGTAATTGTGTGTTAAGCAGTAGTGAATACCTATAAAATATGTCCGGGACAAAATATACTTGCTTTTATATTTTAGAATACCTATACATTTTTTCAATTTAAATTTTTAATAAAAACATTAAAAACAAACTCTTTTCTGTATTTGATTTAATGTTTATTGTCACTATAACACCTAATAAAAACAAACTTTTTAATTAATATCTATAAATATATCTCGAATTGTTACTATTATATTATTTTATACACTAAATTAATATCAGATATGGCGTTATACAATTTGATTCACCTAGTATTCTCATCCCCATATTTTCTTTAATAATGAATTTATTCGAATTATGATTTTTGGAATTTTGAAATATACCCATAGACCATTTTTTAAAATTTTTGAATTTATTTTTACTACTTAAAAAATAACCCGTGGCGATAAAAACTTCTGTTTTTTAAATATTTTTTTGAAAATGTTGATGTACCAAATTCAAAATTCAAACGAGTAGTTTCTTAGTTATTAAAATGTTTTTATTATAGGATAATAGTCCTTAAAAATGTTTCACATAAATAAAAAATAGACGTACAACTGGATCTAGTATTTATTATACTTGGACGTTGGACCGTTTTTACAAATTATTAACATTGATGGATTAATATTAATGATAACAATTTTTAAATTACCATAGCCTCCATCATATAAACCCATTACAATGGATATTTTATGCTTAGAACACATAAAGTTGAATAACTCAAAATCTACGCGTAAAAATTTTGATTATGATTCGTCAAAAATTTCAGAAAAATTATCTACTGTATTATTTACTGTTTAAAAAAGGTATTCTCATTTGAAAAACAAAAGATTATATCTCCACAGAATATTCCTTAAGTTATACAAAAAATCTCAAGAATTTTAAAATATAGTTTTAATGTATATTTAAAAATTCCAAAAATCAGATTTTTAATAACTGGATTATTGAAGGAAATGGGAGTGAGCATGGTTGGTGAATCACCCTGTATAGTACACAAAATTTGTACTTTTTCATTTTATGTTATTTATTTTATGTTCTCTATAATATTATTTAATATTACAATTTATATAATATATTTATTTTCCTTCTGCAAATTAATATTAATAATGCATATAATGTGTAAAATTGGTACTATATGTCTATATGTCACATCCAATGAGCATGAAGCGGAATTCCGCGGCGGATAATGACAAAAAAAATCAGATTTGAAATAATACGCTATAATTTGTTAACACATTTTAAATATAATAAATGAAAACAATGGAGATGATTGTCACTGTAAAATGTATTTTATTAGGTTGTGTATAATAATATTGTACGATTTAATTTAAAGTAAGTATCGTATTATAGTGAATAGCAATCATTGTTAAATTCATTGAATGATAACGTTTAATTTTATAGTTTTATCTATACTCATAAGTCATAACTATTATAGTATATATATTTATATATATACGAAGAAACAAAAACTAACTTACATTTAACAAAGTCAGTGATATCTGTCAAGGGATTAGAAAGTGAAAACTTTGTTGGTAAATAATTCGTGGTGGTATATGTAAAACTTTGAATAGTGATACATGAAAATATCTAGTTTTATAGAACATATTATATAATTTATGAACAGGTAATAAATACATTTCCATCTGGGGATAAGACTCGCGTGCAACGAGGAAATTACAAAATAAAAAAATTGTCAAAAGAATTTTCATTTTATAGTCTGTATTATATTATTTGCATAAGTATATATCAAATTGCAGAATGTGTATCTAATGTTTGTGAGGTAGCGTATAATTTATATAGGTACCTCTCTTGCATTTTACCAAGTTACTCGGTGCCATCTCGTTGGCCTTATTAATTATAATTTTAATTGCTTATTTTCGTTTGGGTGTATAATTATTTATTTGTACAGTATAAATAAAAGAATAAACAACGTCGGTTAAACAATGAATACTAATGGACTCCAATTATAAAACAATATCAGATTTTTAAAATACTTATGGCTCAAAAAACATTCGCATCAAAATAATAAACAATTAAAACGAGAAAAAAATACTACATTCATTATCTAAAACCTTGGCTCTGTAATTGTTAAGGAGCAGTTGTACTCTAGGCCATGTGGGCATACCGGGATAATATTATTGGATAAGGTATCTTTTAACAATGGTTCACAAGGAAAACAAAATTTGATTTTTAGAAAAAGGACCCTTCAACCCTTGTACTAAAATCTAAAAAGTGGTTTTTACGTTACTCGATAGTAGTTTTTCTATGATAGGCATTACAATCATTCCACGTCAAAGCACGTCATATAATTTTAATTCCATGGCCATGATTACAAATCATATAATATATCTTACAAAATGTAATAAAACGATTCCCCCTAAATGCTGTAAGTATCTATAATCATAATATGAACTGGCTGTGACTGCAGATTTTGTGACTGGCATTCGACCGACGACCACACAATGATTTGTGATAATATTGACATACAAGCACACGATATTTAGCCAACTGCAAACCGTTATTCTCGCACGTTCAGTGTTATGTGTGTTGAATTATCTAGTGGATAGAAATAATATGGTCGACCGTCTCGGAATCATCGTCTGCGCGTATTTTGATGTAAGATATCGTAATGGTAATAGATATTGCAAAACCGTATTCCAATTATTCTACTCACGTGTGTATAGAATACGTATATTCAGACAACATTGTGGTACGTCTATCTTTTTTTTTTGCACATTGTATTGAAGACCAGTTTATAATAATATTATTTTTTGTATAATGCAAGTATAGGGACATAAGTGCATTCCAATTAGGTTATTATATTGGTTTTGTCACCCGTTTTTTAAGTACACTTTATTGTATATTATTTTTTTTATACAACCTTTTCCATCACTTAACAGCAAAATGTTCCTATTTTATTACTTTTATTACTTACAAGTTACAATACGTGTGTAAATAAACTGTACAAGACAGAATTAAATTGCATTTCAAATGTATGATGTAAACTAACTATTTGGTGTACAATGAAGTGTAGAGCATTATATTGTATAATATCCTACTAGGTAGGCAGATATATAGAAATCTGAAATATAGTAAAAGAGAAATATAAGTAAAAACGGTAATGGATTATAATAGGCAGTTCTAATAAATTATATCACGATGTCGTATTGTTGTGATGTGAGAACTGAAGACTATTTAGTTGTTATATTGGTACAGATACAATTATAATAACTAATAATTATATATAGAACCTAATACCTATAACCTTGTTCAGGGGATATTAATTTTTAAATTATATAAATAAATTAAAATAAATCCAAATAATTTTCCATGCTGTAAAATTATAAAATAAAATGTCTCTATCGTGCATAATTTGTTTATAAAATAAAATAAAGCGTACCTAACTTACAGAATAGATAATAGTACGATCTACAAATGTAAGGATAAAGATTTGTTGAATTAATACCAAAAAACAATTGTAATAATTATATACGCATATTATATGATACGGACATACGGTCTTTATTTTTTAATACCCCGTGACCTGTATTATAAAGTGGTTCAATGGTTTCAGAATATTTATGTACAACTATACGACCTCTGTACCTCAAATACTTAAAACCATGAGGATTTTTCGACACACTGGATGCTAATACTGTTATGCACCAGAACAATGAAGCTCATTGGAGATTATTACGTAGGTTAATATGGGTTCGGTTTCAGACAGCATTCAAATATCAAGGAAACAGCTCATAGTTGAGAATCTATTCAATATGAGGAATTATATTATGATGGTTCAGTCCGTATTATAGTGAACAATAGTGGCGGACACCGACAGACATCATCTATAGCTTTTGAAAAGTTGAATTCCGAAATCAACAAAATTAATATTTAGATACATTCATTATTTTTTTGTATGATTAGATTTATAACCTTGTAAAAAATTGAAATAAACTTGTTATTATAATGTTTATAATATATAGGTACATACATGTCTTATAAAAGTGCAATGATGAAATAATTAATTAATTTATAATACTATACAGAGGGAATATCTATTAACAGAAAACAGTTATTATCTCGAAAAGTATTAATGTTACGAAAAGTACCTATAGTTAATTGATTTATATTTTATTTATGTATAATAAGTATACCTATAGGTACTATATGTCGAATCCATACGTTTAACGTATAATCGATTTTAAGAGAAACACAAATCCAGTTTGTAAAAAACAATCAGACCGTAGATACGTTATAACAGAGTTTTGAAGAGAAAAATGGACATAGTTTTTATTCTTAACATTAAATAAATATAGCTAAATAATTAATCATTATTCCATATAAAAATACTTTAAAATGAACTGAATAAGTACCTATACTAATTTTATCAGTATAAAGTCTTATTACTTTCCTAAATTTCTAAAAATATTATAAAATGTGTAATGTGTAGGTTATAATTTATATTGTCAAACTGTTTTTGCTGCTATAACGTATGTTTCTAATTATTATTCGTATAATTCAGATACAATACTTTTTAGAAATTATTTGTGATACTGATTATTTTATTTCGTCTTGTTTGGTATTTCTCATGTCTTAAATGTTATAAAAATAATTTCCGAAAAAATTCTAAGTGATTATCACAACTTACATCTACCCATTTTATTTTTCAGACAATGTTATACTGATACTGGTTTGAGGAAATCGTTTTTCGAATGCTATAATCATAACTTAATATAGGTATAAGTAATATGATAAAAATTCCAGTCATATTTTATGACTTAATCGGGTTTTTAGTAATTCAGTGATAATACTATAAACAGCATGCACAGAATGTTAACATTTTATTTTACTAACTAGTTCATATTTTCTTAATACTTAAAATAAATCAAAAAAAGTTAATTTTACAAGTTTATCATAATTCATAACACTTTACTTACTTAACTACCTTTCAATCTAAAAATCAAGTTAGTGAGTTCAAAAATCATGGGATAACCCAGAAAGTTATAAAATACACAAAATGTAAATTATATAATATAAAATAATAATGTTTAAAAAAAATTTGATTTATTTTGAGAATATAGTGAGGGAATCCACTCTAAATATTCTGTGAATCTGAGGTTTACAAGGTGGTGGTCGTAAGTTATACGAATACGAAACATATTAATGAACTTGTTTTCCTGTTATACAATAATATGCAATATTTTATCACAATTTATTATTGAAATATAATCAAATTAAATAGTATTTTATGGGAGTAGTAAGTAATTGTTGGACGACTGCATCCAAATTTGGTAAGTAAAAAAAACGACAATACCATTTTGTCACAACCTAGTTGCAAACTTATCAAATAGAAACCAGTTTTGTTCTTGTTTTCTTATACCTAGTAACTAGTTATAGACTATATTAAATGGTCAAATTATATCTGTTGCGGTTGGCGCAGGTAGCGGCCTTACCCTTTATTTAGATTTTAGAAATTTATTGAAGTTTTAATAATGTTCAAAAAGGCCATCTCAAGTTTGAAAAATAAGCTGTAGAAAGCTATGGGAAAGAAGGTTTTGTTAAAGACACTTCATCTAAATAAGTTTAGTGGTAGGTACGACAATACACGGTTCGAGTCATTGAAATACTTTATTAGCAAACAACATTTTACCATTATAGTTCAAAATTTAAGTATTTACATTAACTTCTTATATTAGGTGCACTTACTATGTGTATTAACCATTTTATAATCATATAATTTTATAATTATAAGTATTATTATATTTATTGCATTATATTTTATGATAATTTAAACATTGTTAATAACTTTTGAAAAACAATTAATGTAGATACCTATTTATAATATTATCAAAAAAATATATATTATAGCATAATTTGGTTGTGTTTTTTGAATCGTCCGCACGAAATTCAACTTACTGAAATATTAAAATACCTAACTTTATAAGAACGCGCAATTTAATTTGCTCTTAATTTGAATACCAATTATACAGAAAAATGTTTAACATCAAAATAAAAAAAAAGTTACACGTTATTTGGCATGGATAAATACAAATTAATACTAAACATTAAGAATTTAATTCACAGACGAAGTATAATATTGATTTAGTTCATTGGCAGTTACAAATAAATAAATATTGACTTATAGAATTCTTAACAATGAAATTCACGCTTATATAGATATGAAGTACCTATAATGTCTTGTTCAATATTTACTGTATTATAATAATTACTAAAATATATGTTACACCTAAATATTTCATAATTGTTTGAGTTGATACATTAAAATTTGTCAATTACTGAAACTAGCACGCAATTATACCATTAGGTATATGAATGGAATTTAATTACAATTATTGTTTTTGCAATAAACTGATTAAATTATTGACATAAGTTTAATATGTTTTAACTATAATCAGTATTTTAATATAGTACCTAATGTAATATATATTTAAACATGTTTCCATATTTTTCAATGGGAGAAAGTAGGTATGTATAGTATTATATATTGTCTGCATTACCTACACACACACACACACACACACACATACATACAAAACCGTACCTAAATGTTAAAACCGTCAGGTTTTGTTTGTTATTTATTTACAAAAATAATTGTTCACATTGCTCTTCATTAAATTATGAACACAGCAAAACTTTTAGATTTTAGATGTTAAACCTACTTGTGATAATTACTTTTAGTGATTAAGTTTAGCTTAATCGCAACAAGAAATATAATAAATTAAATTGTTTAACATACCTAAATCGGTATACACATAATAATAATATGTAAATACCTAAGTAAGTAGATGATATTATTCAAACTATTCTCTGTATAGTAAAAAAATATAAAACAAATACAAGTTTTTCGTTTATTATAACGTTTTTAAAATTATTTTATGAACATAAATTGTCTTACGTATTATATATAGATACATCAGAAAAGTCAAATTGTTTGCAGCATAATATAAGTATATGTTCATTGCATTCGTATACCTATGCCTATCTTGTTAATTTAGTATGTAGTTTGAAAGCAAAGAAGTGCTTACGTAATAATCAGGTTTGAAAATAAACTTCCGACAACAAGTTAACTAACGCCCCCGCTTGGCAGACTCTATGCACACTCTACGGACTTGTCCTCTATCCGTGTGCCAACATTAAGATGAGCTCACTATTCTCAATTTTGTACGCATATTTCTCATGGAAAACACACGGTTAATTGTTTCTTGTATAAGACTATACGGCCATGTGTTCTGCTCAAGATGTTTATCCTAGTTTCAAAGACAAACGCACGGGTAATGATTATTAAATAACAACTTGTTTGGGACGTAAAACGGTCAACGAGTCACGATAGACAAGTCGGGTTCATTACAATATAATTCGTGAATCGCACAAAATATAGACTTAATATTATGGACGGATTGGAATGGGTTTTATCGTGACTTATCTAAATGGCACGATGATTATTTTTTTCGAGTATTATGCACCTTTTGAACAATGGTGTGTATTGTCTTCAAATGCTTTTGAAGCGGATCATCGTATAAAATACAAAACAATACGACAAAACGAACTGATCGTTTTTTAGTGAAATGCAAATAAATGACAATAGTTGAAGGGTGTAAAGTGCGATTAACATTGACACTTGACCCGTTATCGATTGTCACTAATATGAGGATAACGTTAAAACAGTCGGATTCCTATATAATATATCACAAATCATAACAATGTGAACAAATTAGGTACATGTTAAGACGATATAAATAAATACTTATATAAGGGATCTAAAATCCTGAAATGAGGTTTTTTTATTGATGACATATAAAATATAACAAGCCAACCTTTCGCCGGCTCAAACGTTCCCAAATTATGTTCTTATAATATGAGAACATAATTTATATTTGAAAAATGTATATTTTTTTTATTATATTATAATAAAAAAAATATACATTTATATATATAATTTATCAACAAAAAAATACACCTGTAATGCATAGTTATTCGTCATTTATATTAGAGTGTAACACTATTATTATTGTTTTAATACTATTTCATTATTATTATATCATTATATAATTTGTTATCTTTTATTCCTAATGTTAAAAAATGTATTTATCTTCTGTATACTAGTAGTAGTTAATACTAGGTTTACATACCTTAGTCAGGAAAAATTGATAACATAAAAAAAAAAAAGTTAAGAACATTAGACTACCTATTATTTATGAATTATACTCGCAGTTTAATCAGCAGATGAAATTATATGAAAGTGTATATTGTATAATAATTAATATTATATACATACGTAGATATTATTTAATATGATTATATCTACATATTATTGTATTATATTATGCATATTATATAAATATGTAAATTGATACTGATTGATGAGATTCCTTGTAGATAATTATTATTGGCAATTATTAAACTAATTGCGCATGTAATTTTCTCTGTAACTGTTTAATGTATTCGATTATGATTTATACAAATATGAATTTTGGTTGATAATTCTTACAAATATTGAATTGAAATAAGATTTCTTTAAGACGTTCCAACTAAATGACGGCCAAAGTCTTTTTTATTTAATATTAAAAAGATACGGGTCCATACAAAAAAATCTTCAGGAACCCTAACTGCAGCGTTTGTAGTCCGTCTTCCTTGGCCATTAGCCAGACTACCGCTGATTTATTATAAATGTATAAAGTCGACCTGATAAATACAGTGGTTTTTGAAATTATAATATTATAATTTAAGATTCTAAGAAAAACAAGGAGAGAGAATAATGTTTGGCGTCTTTTATGCGATTTTAAAATTGTATTGTGTTTATATTTTGATAAAGATTATTATTATTATTTTTTAAGAATATTATTATTACGTATTAATTACTTGGGCGTCAAATAAATTACACTAATACTGTGGCTGTCAGCACAAGGTTCTCGAGACCTTTGCACTGTACTCAAGGTATTGATGTTAAACTAAATTACTTACGTTTACTAAGCTTGCAGTGACGAGCGTCAAGGGAAAACGAGGGAATATGGATGATTCGGGCCACTGATAAGACATAATATTATTATGGTCATTCAGTACATCAACGTAGACCGAGGTCAAGGGATTTTTACTTAACAAGAATCAGTGATGTCCATTGCCATAAAAAGTATTCACACACAATTATAAAATAATAATCTTACATGGAGGTCTAAACGAATTCATAAATCGCATGTATCGATCTTAATAAATATATTGTACCTATATAGCTTGTATAACAATTTTTTTTTATTACAGATTACTGTATCGGGAAATATGTTTCAAACATTTAGGTTCAAATATACCTATCTACATATAGTTATGGAAGTGAACTAAATCCGTATACATACTTCATATTTCATTATTGCGTATAGTGTACTGCAGTATAAATATATTCGTGTTATTTAATTAATTAGGTATATATTTCAATGAAGCACTTTGTAAACTGAATGTATAATATGAATAAATAGATTACAATCCAAAGAATATTTACTTATTATGTACCGATTGAGAAACAACATTTCAGATAGTAAACATGCTCTTTAAAATTTGTGCATAAAATTGTTGAGATAGGTACCTAATCTTATATAATTTATAAGCGATTTGATGAAAGTCGTTCACCGTTATTTGTTATAAATACACTGTTGTATATTATATTATACAAGGATAATATATAAAATCGTAAATACATTTTCAATTGTAAATATATTACTTATTCATTATTTTGACCACATAAATGATTAACCAAAAATTGTAAAACCTTCTACAACAACTATATAAAAGAGTAAAATATATAATAAATTATATAATGCTAAACATTATTTAAATTATACACGCTCAAAACGTATACGTAGCATATACATTTTATTATAATATGTTATATTATAAGATTAATAAATGTACGTATTATAAGCAGATTTTTCTTCGAAATTTCGAAATTCCGAAATCTTAATCTGGAATTTCGTACATTATTTTGTATGTTCAAACATATTTTGAGGTTTAAAGTCCTAGTGTAGTAGTTGGCGTATTAAAGTAAACATACGTTAAATTGACTGTTAGTACACATAGAAGATGCTGGATTGCGGCATCTCATATAAAGCATGATATATATATATATATATATATGTATATATACATTAAACAAGAAAATATGTAATATAATAATAGTTTTAAGTTTAAATAACATTTGAATAAGCTAATTGGACTCAAATATTATAGCGAATGACAAGATATTTGAAATAAAACTATATCATTATACCTTTTCTGAACAGGTGGCATACTTATTGTTCCGTAATTGTGTTAAATATAAGTATGTATAGCCGTAGGATAGTATACGTATATTTATTTATTTGTTATAAAAAAAAATGTTATTCCATGTCAATCACATCGTAAACTAAAACCTAACAATACAATTGTTCGTGTAATAATATGTAATAATATGATATACCAACTTAAAAATTAACTAAAATACATATTATTATAGATTTATATATAAAATAAAATGTGATTAATGTTCAATGAAATCACTCGATAAAGGCTACTTTAAATTTTAGTACTTACGACGTACCTATATCAATAAAATTCATAATATATTTGACCACTCCATCACATTTACGAAAAAAAGCAACAGAGAGATTTATATTATTTATATTAATACAAAAGCACAACATTTTTCAGTTTTTATAACGCAATTTCACATACGGGATCAACACTATTAGTTTTTCTATACAATTATTCAAACATGAAAAGAAAAGAAATGTATAGGTACACTACCTCGGGCTTATAATCTACTTATATGTGATTTATACAGTCCTAAGTGCATATAATATTATTCTATGGTTAAATAAACTACTTATGTTATTAAAAATGATTATATAATAACGATTAGAATACAAACAATATGTCATAATATTATAATTTACGAAACGGAGACTCTTACTATAAGTAGGCACTATTGATCAAAAGTCAAAACACAATAATAATATATAAGTAACGGTCATACAAACGTCCAAACTAAACAATAGCACAATGTTCAATACACTCTATGTGTCTTGTTATAAAGGAGAACTAAATATTTAAGACTAAAATAGTAAATAGTTATATATAGGGTTTGTGATATATAGTGCAGCTCTAATAAGTTATAAGTAGCCAGTGAGGACTGTATAGGTGTTTGTATTTTGCTTATCAAATTTAGAGAACACAAAGTTAAACATCTTCAACATGATTTTGTACTTTAATAACTCGATAGGCGTGGACAATTTGAACTTATCTGTATATGCTTTTTAATAAATTAATTTTGAAATAACTGCAGCGTATCACGTAACGAAACATAACCCATCTTGTAGACTGTACTACTGTAGTAGTAGTGTAGTACACATCATATTACCTAAATGTTTATTGTTATTCCTTATTACTTGCAAACACTCATACGGCGCTCGCTGTAATATTTGTAATATGATAAATAATAATTCATCGTTTCTTATTACAGTGTCTTACTTGGATAATCTTAAATATTAATATTAGTTTAGTAAATGGAAAAATAATACCGCGAGCGGATCTAGGGGGATTTTTTGAAATGTTTTTCAAAAACCTTCTAACACGGCTGTCGAATAGTTTCCCTTATGCATAATGTATAGATATAAATTATTGTGAAAAATCAAAAAGACTCTTTAATTAACAGTCGATAGACCCCAATCTACAATATGTTATATTATTATGGGATCATGTGCATCTTTTGGAACACACTTTCCATCCAAAATAGCAAAGAGAGGAAATATGTTAATAAATAAATGATAGAAGTTAATATTTGGGTAAAAGTCAGTGGGTGATTTTCATCAGTAGTAGTTCAGTAGACAGTAGCATATATGTAACAGAGTAATATTTATAATGTTATAACAATGCACGCGTACATAATTGATATGCTGAAGTATCGAGAAAAATATGCAGAGCACATGACGTGTAAAATATATAATGTAAAAATCTATTTATACAATATTTTAGATATATTTTATTGGTCAAAAATCATAGAGAAGTATGATATTATTAAAAATACAGGAGATGCCAAAATATGACCTATAATAAGAATTGAGCTTTCCTTAAAAGATTCAAAAAAGATAGATATTAACTCGCTATCAAAGGCAATTAATCGCAGGGTAAAATATAACATATGTCTCATAAAATATTTAGTGTCGTAAACTGAAAATATAATCGTATATGGGAACAAATGCGGGTATACTATCCAAGACAATAGGTAGTAATATATCATAATGTAATAAGTTCTATTATCGAATTCACGGTTTTAGATCTAGAATCCAGAGTGCTAAGCACACATATAGCACCTCTGAGATTTGAGCTTACCGGTTGGCGATTATAGGTAAAGGTACGTATACTATGTTTAAATATAAACAGTCTGTTCGCGATAACTCGATGTCGTAGAGGGATAATGTTGAGATACAGTTGAGATATTATGTTATGTATTAATTCGACTGTGCACATAATAACAATATATAGGTACACTTATCTAAAATCTAATAAATACCCATACAATATTGTAAAACCCTTCTCAATGACCCCTGCAGTTGTTTCGTTCCAATAATAATAATAATAATAATAATAATATTACATTATGACCCGACCACCAAACATAATATTATAATACACGTATATAGCGAAGAACCAAAAACCGCGTTAAAAATTCCGAAATGGTTCGGCGGCCACACTTACCGCGAGTATCAAGTCAAGTCTTGTATACAGTGTGGGCGGTCGTGGGTGTGTGTGTGTGTGTGTGTGTGTTTGCGTGTTTGTGTGTGCGCGCGCCTGGGCAAAACGACGACGATGTGCTTTTTTAAGTAGCGTGGATCGTATTCGCGACCGACGAGGAGCTATTGTCCAGACGTGATATTGTAACGGACTGCGGCGAATCGGACTGAGCGGTTTAGCGTGTGACACGCGCCCGGCACAGCGCACGCACGCTATGCGGTCGAGAGGCGGTGGCGGCAGTGTGTGTTGCGATTCGTCCGGCGGCGGTGGACGCCGTCTGTCCGTCCGTCTCTGTCCGTCTGCACAATAACATAATAATATTGTAACGTCGTTACGTACTTACGTATGATGGTCGTGTGCAGACGGCGGTGGTACCTTCCTAATAGGTATTTCAGACTTGGGAGTATTTGATAGGTTAATATTAATTCGCCGTATAGTGCACAGGAAATCCGTTGACGTTAGCCATTCGGTTGGTATAATAATAAAATGATATAATTTTATACGGGGACTGAAAGTAAATTCCGGTCGAGCACCTCGCACCGTCGAAAAAATTAACAGCAGTGTGTATCGAACCGCGTGACGAATTTTTCGGCGACCCTCGTGATGAACGGGTCGATGCGAGGGTTGGGGCAACCAACTGCTCGATTCCTCGATTAATAATGGGCCGCCGGCATATTTTACTACCTGTATGCAAATAATATTATGTCGGATACGACCCCTCCCCATTCGCAGTGTTGTTAAGTATGTACTTGAGTAAAAGTATTCAAATAATTTTTAAGTTTATATTTTAAATACTTTTGAAACAAGTACCTACCTGAACAAAGTAATTCAAATACTTTCCCAAAACAGAGCTGTATTTAAAATCGAATATAATAGTATTCAAATATTTTTTTCTTTCTAATGTGTTTATTTCCGATTTCACGTAGAATAAAAAAAATATTATGATTTGTTGTAGGTGCTTATATGAAATAATACTTTTCTTTATGCGATTTAAATACCCAACAGATATTCAAATATCTTGACAAAGAAAATTATAAAATATGATTTTAGTTACCTACACCAAATAATACGGTGTAAAATATCTTACAAAAATAATTTGAGACATGAAAATGATAAAAAAATCGGTTCAGCTGATTAATTATAAGATAAACATTTCAAGATACCTACCTAATATCTATAAATATTTTTTTTAAATTCTTTTATTTGTAATCAAACTATTTATTGTATTGAAGTGTCTTCGTCTTTTAAATCATTTTCTAAGTTATTAACTTTTAAAAGATTGTCCGACAGGCGTGATGGCAGCGGCCGGAGCAGTGTAGCCCGCGCCTAAAATATCATTATTCATTACGTTACGCACCGTTACGGTTCACGGAGAGCACGCGAGTCCTAAGATGCCTTGTGTCATCAGACTCGCCAAAGACGCGGGGTTAAGATAGGTCTGAACCGGACAAGAATAACTCATCGAATGGTGTTGGCAATAGACTGTATATTATGTAATATACGCAATGTATTAATATTACATGTATACATTATACAATTATTAGCCCTTACTATCCTTTTTAATATAAATCCGTGCTTAAACGTTTTTATCTTTATTTTCACCATAAAAAGGGATATATTGTTGTGTCAAAAGTCCGTTATTGTTTTTAAAATGAACTCGTTACTACCATCTACAGTCTCTTCGAAATAAAAAAAAATCAAGTAAAAAATACCATCATTAGGACTTTCACTACGATAATTTCAAAGTACAAAAAAATCTGGTTAATGTCGTGACTCGTGAGACGAATTCTTTGCTTCTAATAATATGTGTTTAACATATGCATTTTGAAAAAAAGGGGATTCTTTCATAATATATATATATATGATATAGGTACCTAC
The DNA here is from genome assembly GCF_005508785.2 of Acyrthosiphon pisum. Taxonomy (NCBI): domain Eukaryota; kingdom Metazoa; phylum Arthropoda; class Insecta; order Hemiptera; family Aphididae; genus Acyrthosiphon; species Acyrthosiphon pisum. The sequence continues at coordinate 42,248,523 of NC_042495.1, read as the reverse complement.
TGATATGTTTCTATGATTTTAAAATTATTACAATAAGTTTATAATTTTATTTCACAAAGGAATATATTCTTCTTGTGAAAACAAGTTTCTTAATGTCACTAGCATTGTATATTTAAGGCCCACACGTTGAAAAAAGCGATTTAACCACATCGTAAAAGCGCATCCCACTTCAGCGAATCTTCGAATCCTCTGAATACGTAATAGGTACTGTGGCACATCACGTCATAATATATTAAACTGTGTCATCATACTTATTTTAATAATACCATATAGTGTCAATACTCAATGTTAAATAAAATAGAAATAATTAAAGTCAAATAGGACACAGAAAAGTTAAACAGAATTTACGAAGGTATAGGTATTAATTTATCATACGCATTAGTATCTACTGTATGCCTCACAAATTTAGGGAGAACTGGAGAAGAAACAATGAAGAAAAATAAACACGAATTTATTGGTGACGTTATCACAAGGTGAATATATATCTATATATCTATATATCCACTTTGCGTTATCACTAAATTTAAGTAACTTATAACTGGTAACTTATCACTTATCAGTCTCAAGAAAATATGGGAAGTAAGCGAAATTGGACTAAAATTAGTACTTGCCTAGTTGCCCACTATATTTGTGCTCAAATTATTGTATAATTAACTGACATTTGAAGGCATACACAATATTGATTCGCAAGCTAATAAATATAACTTCAAAAAAAAATATTAAATATAAATAAATATTTCTTAAAATGAATAAATTATGCTATTGGATCAATAATGTATCGTGATCTCAAAAAATAAATGTTTATATAAGATCACTTACTCGAGCATGTTTTTTTAAAACAAATATTTGAGCTTGTAATAAATAATAATATTATAACATTATATTATAAAGTTTACATATTATTTTATTTTTCCGATATTATTTTTTCGTAATTTAATTTATGAATAAGTATTTTGATATTATTAGACTCTCTCATGCTATATTATTACTATTCACCGGAATTTATTCAATACATATATACCTATATTTACATTTACACAATTTATATATATATATATACATAATACAATATCATATAATATAATTTATTATTATATTATATAAATAATAATGACCTGTTGCGATAGGTCATACGTATATATTACTATAGTGCAGTAAAAAAAAAACACGACTGTAGTCGCATACGTGCCCGACAAATTATATCGTCGTCGTCGTTGTCGCGTTCTCGACGATTGGACAATACGCAGCTCGCATTTTAAATATGACGACAGCCGCCGAAGCCCGAAGGAGACAGTCGCGGTCCGATTTGGTATTCGACTCTGTAAACTCGCACGCGTTTCGTTATTGCTTATTGTATTGTCATTATTACAACGACCATTACAACTATTACTACTAACAACTGTTATTAATACACGGACGGTGAACGTGTGCAGTATTTATAATACATAATAACATCATATACGAATACGAGCTAGTGTGCCTATTATATTATATAGGTAGATATAGGTACACATATGACTTACTGGTTGACGCAGCCCGACGCAGGTACTCGTATCGATGTTTACGTAACTATATACATTATATTAAAGGGGGTGTGTGTACAACTATATAATAATAATAGTAATAATAGCATCATTATTATATTATTATATTTATATACATATTATTGTTGTTGCTGTACAGCAGTGCGTGGATTTGCGTTTTGAAACGGTTTGTGTTTTTATATTCTATTATTTCTTAATAATATTATTATACGCATGGAGGTACGCCGCCGACCGGTAAACGTACAAGCCGCTAAATGGCGATATAATCTAATAGTATAACAAGATTAAGGCGTTATTAGGGTAATATAATATTATTATATTATACACTTTGGTAGCTGGTTGGTTCTTCTAAACTCGTGGTAACTCCCCTACAGGTTCTATCCGGGCGTCACTTGCGTTGGTTTCACATTTTCAGATTCAAATCGTTCTTTTCACGAAGTTCGAACGTCTAATTCACGAACAGTAACCATAATATCAACTAGAGTTAGGTGTACATTTTTTTTATTACTCGAAACGGATGATCGTTTTCATCTATCCACGAAACGCATAATCATTTTGTATACTTATGAAATGAAATCTTTTGTTTCCTCAAAACGGAATGACTTTTCATGAAATGGATAGAGTTTTCCAAATTTCAGATATTCACAATTGTTTTAAATAAACTCATTAAATACAATTTATTATTTTTTAATAATAACACGTAAGCATTACTACATTTATTAAGAAAATTAAATAATCCAGCATTTTAATAAGTATATACCCACAGTTATGCTAGTACCTACTCTGAAATAATCATAAATATCAGGATTACACGTAAACAGTGGAGATGTTAGATGTTTAGACGTAAGATGTTTCACATTGCTGGATAAAATCTATCCATTCCATGAAAACTTCATTTGTATTTTATAATTTGGGTTTTGTGAAGAAGTGGACACTATATTAACTATCATCAAATTATCGTATAAATAAACATTATTCACTATATTATGGTTAATTTGCAAGAAGTGGATGTGACGTAAATTATAAAAGTTGGGTGTATCCAATAGATCACTACAACACAGTCGGCGCAAGAATCCTGGAAAACTCTTCGTCATATGAAGGTGCGTACGCGTATTATTAATAATTGTTATTATATTCAGAACCTTAGTTGTTGTGGTCAGAATTTTTTATTGGAGTGAGGGGGGCGCACTATTTTTACAACTAATATTTTTTAGAATTAAAACTCATGTTTGAAAAAGTAATACAAGTATAACATTGAATATAAAATAATAATCAAGTCAAATGTTGAAATCTAAACGCGTTTCATTATTGGAGGCAAATTAATCAATAATTTTTCTATATTTATTTCAATGTCAATATGCATATTAATTTGTGCCAAACATATAATAGACAGACCAGAAAAGTTTTTCTTTGCTGAAGCTGTTGTCAAATTTAAGTGAGTATATTTTTAATAATGTTTTAACAATATTTACTTTAGGAAATACAATCTCGAAGGCAACATCTTAATGTATTCAGTATTCTATAGTGGGTTTTTTGGCACTGCCTTTTCCGTTTTCCATTTCATTTGAAATAATAACTCAAACGCTCCTTTTAACAAGAATGTAAAATGAGCGTACAATTGTATTTAAATGATCTGTATAAAATCATAAGACACCATCAAAATGAATGTACCTACTACTACTGTAGACCTAAAAAGGTAACAAGCAAGACAGTGAAATTAAAATGTTTGAATTTGATATATTAAACCTTTTATCGAAAAAAGAAAGCAAGTCATGTACTTAATTGTGGATAAAAAAAAATGGAATTCCTGTTGTAGTTATCTAGGATGACTTTACACGGCTGCTAACCACAATTGGTCTAGATGATAATTTATTTATTTATTATGGTTTTATCTGATAATACTATTAAAATGTTAATGCCTATTATATATTTTATTGCCTGAAAAATGGCAAAATAACCAATAATTAAAAAAAAAAACAAAAAAAAGATTTCGGGGAGGGGCACGTACCCCGGTGGCTTTTGGCTACGGCATTGGTTACATTATTATGTATACTCGGGTACCTATATATTCCGTTTCTTTCCGAGTTTCTCGAAACAACGCCGCGAACACTCATTACGTCGGGCATCGTGTACAATAATAATGATAATAAAATATATTATGCATACCAAGAGCTACCACCCGCCGCCGGTTCACTGCGCGACCGTTCTCGATCTCTTGTGATAAAACACCGACAAACGTCCACATGGAATCCACGCACGCGTATAAATTATAACACGCGTTTAAGTATTTAGAATAGGTATAATATATTATATTATCATGCGACGAGCGGGTCGCGTGTGTAACTCACACGAGACGGCGTCTCCGCCGTCGCAGGCTTAATGAAATCGAGCGAGTTGGATAACAGACAACTTACGATCCGTTGCAGGTCGGTCGATGAGCTCGCGTGAGTATTTATCACGCACATATAGAATTACCATTAGGATACGCGTACGTTACGTATTTTAATTCGACAGACGGTTTTGCACGCCGTAGAAACGATATATTTTGATTTATTGTGCTAGAAAATAGTTGTACGCTATAACCGTCTGCTATAGTAATCCGTCAGCTATAATATAATGTAAGATATTATAACATATACGATATACGTGTACAACATGATCATATATACGCCTACACTGACGGTCGATCTGCGTGTAATCTCAACCTAGACATCACAATTATAGAATATAGGTTCTAACATATTATAAACCCTAGGCGATACTATATACAATAAGGGCTGCCCTCTCAACAGCTCTTCTTTTGGAATTCTTCAAAAAAACAATGAACCACGGTCGTCAATAAACATGGTGCGTCTCGATCTTTGCCCAGTTTAAGGGCTTAGTTAAATTGTTCATAACAACATAATATTTTAGTCAATTAAGTACCTGAAGGACTCGACTTTAGAGATCGAGAGATGATTGGCAATATTAGAAACAAAACTTCCAAGGAGGATATTTGGACTCAAAATGAATAATTGTACTCAAAGATAATATAAAACACGAGATAAGATCAAAATACGAAGAAATATAATATAACGTCTTTGAAGAATCAAGCATAACTATGGTAATTTGAGCCAAAAGATTAAGTTGGTTAGGTCGCGTACCAAGGACTAACACTAACGCAAAAGAATAGTACTGAATTGGAAACCACAAGGAAAGAGGCCCTTAGGTGGATCTAAACAACGATGGTCTAATATAAAGTCACAAAAGATCTTACAATGCTAGGGGTGGATAATTACAAGGAGGTATCACTAAATATAATGAGATAGAAGGAATAGTGCGTGATACAAAAATGGGTCTAAAAGGCTTTTGAAGCTAAAACATTTTTTATCTGTACAGTGAATAAAATTAAATTTTTTTCTTGTCTCTGTAAAACTATGAATAATACGAAAATATTTTTGGATTTTGTTATTGAATACTATAACAATATGTATAGGTACTACATTTTTTTTAAATTGATTTTATTAGTGATTATGTACAATAATAATGTATATATTCATTGCGCTTAGTTGTTAATATACTACATAATAATAAATGTTAGTACTTAGTATTGAATTAAGGCCATGATAAGAAAACAAAATGTCTAGTGTATTTCAAAAAAATTGTAACGTATATTATATGTTACGTTACAATTATATTATGTACCTACCTACTACGTTTGATAATACTTACAAATATAAATTCAATGCTAATACTGACATACTATAATTTAAAAAAAAAAAAAATATGTTAGTATAACAATAATAATATAATATTTGAAGATTTAATTTCTTAGATTTTTACCCTTCATGTTATAATTCTAAAAATATTTTCTTGAAAATTAAGTTTATTTTATAACAACCCTACAAGTAAAACTTTTCACAATTTTCATAATAACATATGAAGAGGAATATTACTATGTTAGTTTTATTCGGTTGTTTATTTAACTAGGTTATATAAAATATATGTTATTTAATATAATTTGTAAGTACCTATAATTAATTTGTTTATAAGAATGTTAATATTTTATATCTATTTGTTTTTATCTGTACGGCTATACTTAAGGGTTCTAAATATAGTTTACATTACTAACAATTCAATATACATCAAACATAATTTGTTACATTATTAAATATAAATTGAATGTGTATTATTTTAAAATTGTAAATTGTATAAAATAGAAAATATAGTTTTACTAAGATCAGTTAAAATCATTAATCGACATTTTAAATTGTTATATAGGTACAAATTTAGTAAATAACAACATATCATATTTATTGTATTGCCTGTTTCAAGTGTTTCAAATGAATAACGTTTATAATATTTTATTGGTTACTTACTTACTTATTTTGGTAGGTACCTATACATTTAGGAATAAATAAATATGTAGTAGATAAAAATTAAATTGCGGTAATCGCAATTCGCGAACCTACAGACCACAATAATAAATTCTGGTTTTATTTTATACAATATAATTAGAACATTATATTATAAACAATATTTAAAAGGTTTTATAAACTTTACATTTAATGATTTATTAATCAATACGTTTTAAAAAAACACTTGTAAAATCAATACACCTTGTATCACTCAAAATCTAAAATGATAATAGTTTTATGTGTGCGATTCGTATTACTATTCAGATGACTTTATCCTATAGTGATTTATCTATTCTATTGCATCTTATATATAGCTTACCATAGTTTTTTACTTGTGATTTTTAAAATGTCAAATACTATGAGAGACATGATTGATTTACAGCTTATAATAAATAAATACGCCATTACATTCGATTTGAAAAATAATTTATCTTCATGCACTGTTTTCTGACTATAAAGTTTGTTTTCTATTTCAACATAAAGAAATACGTTTATTGATGATTAACTTTTATGTAATTTTTACAATAATAATAATATACTAAAGTAAGTATATATTTGTTTTAACGATGTAGACAAAAATCCAACAGACTATATAATTTGATGAAAAAAAACTGGTAATTCGTGATTTATGTAATTATATGAATTTATTGTTTAGAAATTATAATATAAAATACCTGACGAGCAGAGGCATACTGGTTATCTGAATTACTTTGCTATATCACTATTATAGGTAACCAGCTATAGTGAATCGGTGTATAAATTTGTTTTCTTTTTGGTAATTTGACAAAATATTAACAGAAAAATAAAATTGGTAGGTACTCGTGTTTGTTAGTCCTGTATTTTTATAATATATAATATTATGTATAATATGTACCTATGTTTTGTATATTTATTTTTAATTTTCTATTTTTTTCACGATTTAAATAATGATTAATTATGATATCATTATGTTAATTTCAGTTTAACCATATTTAATCTGATCTAATATTTTAATAGAATATTTGTAATTTAATATAATATATTATAGTATTTCTTAATCTAATAGTTCTTAAAGGCTTATAGTCAGAAATATACATCAGCTACGTCATAATCCAAAGATACATTTTAAGTTGAATAAATCTGTAAATTTAATTTTTATTATACGATACTATTGTTTAAATATGAATGGGAAAACGAACTTAGCTAATAAATACAGAAGTTGCGTAAAAAAACTGTTTGATTTTTAATAAATTTAAATAAATTAAATTATTAATACAGTTTTGCTCTTTATCCTTTTATATTTTATTGTATATTAATAATAATTAATTCTCATGTGATATTTATATTTTCTTTTCATAATGTAAATTATCCTCTATTTAAAGATCTAATTAGTTTTTTTTTAATAATGTTGATACATTGAAGTGTTTTTATACTCTAGTTATTTGTTGATAACGTATGATAATGGATAAAAAAGATCGTTAATAGTTACAATTTTACTCTTTATTGTGAACCGTTATAAAAAGTCATAAATGTCAAGTATTTTGTAATAATGAAGGATATACCTAACATATTAACAAAATTTGACGAAATAGGTCATTACGCGTGGTTGGGATCTGTGATACAAATGATACAACACATAGTTCTTGTACGAAACCAGAAAAATATTATTATAAGCCATTTTCATGAAATGAAGATAATTAAATTGTTCAATGAACACTGAACATTCAACTTAATAGATTTTAGACAGAAATAACATTTATATTTATTTAATGTAATTTGTACTTATTAATAATTACATCTATATAATAGTTTATGTTGACAAAATAATGTTTTTCATTGTATGAAAGTACAATTTTAATAAACAAGATGTATTTATATAAAATAAAAACAAGCTTTTAATATAAGGCTATATTGGAAAACAGTTAGAGCTTAGATTAATATATTATACGTAAATTTATTTGATATACTTTTATAAATTAATATTCAGCAACTACATAATATAATAATATACTATATTGAGATATCAGTAAAAAACATTACGATAATTTCAAAAATATTCTTTGATAAGTTTAGTTAAGTATTAAAATAATCAAATAACAATATATAACCCAATCATTTTGAAACATTTAACTCCTTTGATGAAGGTATGACATCGAATTTAATAATAAAAAAAAATCGTAAAACTCAATTACTTCTGAGACTTGACATTCTCTCCATAAAAACGAACACGATCTTTACTTTATTATTTAATAATACGTTGCAAATAATTTTGTTCAAATCACGCTTAGTAATTTGATTTCATTAATTGGATTCAACGTAGTGTTTTAATTAGTTTAATTAGATAACTGACATTGACCTTTAAATATGATACAGGTATCGTTATGCGTATGTTTTTCGAGCTATCATCAGATTATATTAAGATAATATATACTTAGGTAATTATTTATTCCAGTATGGTAGCTCGTACTTTAGACGTGTAGATGCAAGCACACTACGATCGCATCATGCAATGCACTTGAAAAATTATCTTTAAAAATACCTCATTGTTGATATAATATTCATTAAAAATACTGTTGTGATATGAAACAAAATTAAATATAACTTATGACAACAATATTAAATAATACACAGCCACAGTAAGCAAACTTGATTATTTGCATTTAATTTTAATGTTGATATACCTATTAGGTAGGTACAAGGTACCCATTTTTTATTTGCACAGAGTAATAATATTATCGTCCTTACTAGGTATATACATATTGTTAATAATTATTGTTTAGTACGAATTGTTCAATATAATATATTAATTTATGTAATATTTGACATGAATAATGTTCATTTAATTTTATAATATTATTGTGAACACCACCCTAGTTCTAAGTAACAAACCAAGTAAGAATGGTTTATTCTGAAAAGTCGTACATTATAATACCTATAAAGCTAGCAGAAAACTAGGTTTTGGCGAATTTACAAGATTCTCATATTATTTTATAATCAATTAATATTATAATAAACCACACGCGAGCTTATAATATAATTAATATTCTATATCCCTATATTTAAATTTTAAAACATAACTTGTCTGTTTATTAGACATCGGGATTACCTTAAGTTTTTCACAGAAGTGAATTTACTTTTTACTGGAATATAATATTAAAAAGCCCTGTTAAATTTAAAACAACATGTCTTCTACTAAAAACAAAAACAAACATCTTTTGTGATTACTTGACATATTTTAAAATTAAATTAATACCATATTTAACACAAGAAAGGGCGTATATTATTATGAGTGTGCTTTTTAAGCATTACGCGATAAAAAAGCAGCTATGTAACTAGACATTCGGATTGCGAGGCATTTAACTATGCAAGAACCCCAGGGAAAAATATGTTTATGACATGGTAGATGCTTATTACATAATCATTTTAGTTTTTTATCCTAATAAAAATTAAATAATTGTATTGACTTCATAATTACATTAAGAGTATTATTAAAACGTCCACTGGGTACAATTAAAAAAAAAATAGAAAAATCCAAAGTCATGCGATTGAATACATTAATTACCAATATTACTATTATGTAACAGCTTAAAATTAATGGCAGGTAGGTCCTTATATTTTTTTATTAACTATATTAATTTGTAATACAATTTATAATAATGGAAATAATGATAATAATAATAATAATAATAATAAAACAATAAGAATAATTAAATACAAATTTTGACTGATAAGTTGTGATCATCAAACAATCGTTTTGTATATTTAAAGTGTGATTCACAAAATATGTTCATTGTTCATCTACATTTTTTAGATTCTGAGTGGAACGATGTATGTATTGATTTTACAATTATGTGTGTTTTTTTTTTGTTTTTTTTTTATTTAATTTTTTAGTTTTTTTTGTGTCTGTGTACACGATAAGTAGTCGAAATAATGCTTCGATTTTCAACTTCAGTATCTTTTTCGATTGGAAAGTGAATATCATTGGCGCGTTGGGGAGGTCAAAATTTAAAATTCCCAGTAATTTTTAAAAGCACCAAGAAAAACCAAAGAAAAATTAAGGGAAAACGGGAATTTTTACGCAAAATCGATTTTTCACAAAATTGAATTTGGTTTTTGGTGTAACTTCAAAAAAAATGACCGTAGATTCATGAAATTTTGACTGGCTGTTTATATTAGCATTTTCTATACACCATAATATTTTCAAAATATTTTGACTTATTTTGAGCTCTTTACGGACATTGTCATTTTTCATTTTTTTTTTAGTTTTTTTTCTAAAAATATCAATAAAATTTTATTTGTTGATTAAAAAAGCTTGAAAATTTAATAAAAGGCTCCTAGTATATTGTTTCAAAATCAGATGAAAAATATTAAAAATTTTTAGTCACAGTTTTTTTTTATAAGCATTTAAAGCTCAAAAATTGACAAAATATGGAAAAATGACGAAAATTAGCAAATTATTTTGAGTTAAGAATTTGATGTACCTAATTTAAAATTTAAACGAGTAGTTTCTCAGTTATTTAAATATTTATACTACTTATGGATAATAGTCCTTAAATATGGTTTTACTAAAGTAAAGTATAGGTATACCTATTGTAGTATTGGATCTAATATGTATTATAATTGGACCATTTGGCATTTGTACAAATTATAAATTAATATTCATTTCTAAGCTTGTAAAATCATTTTAGTCCTTATATCTACCAAACCCATTATCATAGACATATTATTCTTAGTTGTACACAAAGCCAAATAACTCAAAAACTTCTGTTTTGAATTTTTATTTTGATACTTTAACAATTTCAGAAAAATTATATACTAAATTAGGTAATAAATAATTTAGGGGAAAAAGAGGGTTCTCATTTTAAAAACAAAAGTTTGTATCTCCACAGGACATTCTATAATTAGTACAAGAAATCTTAAAAAATTGAAATAGCTATAATACTAGGGTTCTTAAATATGCTGAAAATTCCTAAAATTCAGAATTTGAATTGGTTAATTATCATATTATGTAAGCATGGGGTTGAGCATTCTTCTATATTACCTTCATATATTTAGATGTTGAACTGATAGTCTGAATAATAAAATATGAACTTGATATCAGTAAAACCTATGTGTCTAATAATTGTATTTTTATCACAACAAATATACCTACATAATATGTTAACATGTCAATTGCTTAATGTACAAATAACAAGTAGCTATAGGTACTATGTATAATTAATATTGATCATTTGATTCCATAGTGTACTTATATAATATAATACTATTATATCTATTATATATATTATTGCATAGGTATTTGTTCAAAACTTAATAAAATGTTTATTATCAGTTTGGTTAAAGATACAATAATATTTATGTTTGTTATTAAAATATTAATGATATCCATTATAATTGTTTCAGATTTAGTACCAATATTATTATCAATCCTCAAATCGCTTAACAATTTGAACATAAATATAATTTTCATTAAACGATTAATAGCGATGCTATTCGATTGAACAAATAATATTATAATTGTGTAAAGTATAAGTGAGCGATAGAATTATACAATTCATTGACTGAAAGATTAAGTTTTGATTAACTCTATGTCCCCATCTACGAATACGCTAGAATTCAACGTGTAATGTAATATTTATCGATTTAATCAATACATTCATAGTATAATATATTTCATGAGAAACAAAAAATACTCATAAAAATAAAAGACTTAAAGTAAATAATTGACTAAATGACTTAAAGAAACTCATAATAGTATAACTCTATTCTTAAATGTGGTCGGATCACAGACGATTTGTTATACAATTATAGCCACAAAAATAATTGTTTACCTATTATTATTCGATGTTGTCGGATACCTATATAATTATAATCGATTTCAAATATTAAGTTTAGTATACCTACTACACAGGATTAAAATATTTAATTATGGTATTTAAACTTGAAATGAAAATTCAAAATTCAAAATATTATATATTTATTTATTGTACATTTACAAATAACGATTAGTGGTTAAAGTGGTGGGATCAGGGTGGTTGAAGGGGAGTCCCCCTACCCATGATGGCTTATTGTGCTTTTAAAGTGTTTCCTTAACTAATATTCTTCGAATGGTACGCTGGTACGCTAGCAGTACTCTGTTACTGAGGCATTGAAACTTATCCAAAATAACTCTTCCTCCGTTAATAATAATTATTTAATTTCAATAATTTATATTTTTATATTTTTCAGTATTTGGAATCATATTTTTTTTTAGTTAAGTAAAAAATATATTGATAACAATTATTGGCCTGATAAGCTTCGCAACTTATTAATTATTATATATTTAACATTTTGTGCAATGTACCTAACTCACTGCAAACGAAATATAATTTAGTTAATTTATAATATTATGTAAGTGTTAAAAAACTTTATTATGATATGAAGTCCTACGCAGAAAGACAATTATAATTTATGTGCCTAAGCATAGGCGCAACTAAGGGGGGGGGGGCTAGAGGGGGCTAAGCCCCCCAGTTTTCCAAATAGCCCCCCCAGTTTTTTTTCATGTGACTTCAATTTATTTTGTGCTAATATAGTTGATAATCTATCAACATTCAACAATGTTAAGTTATCAATGATAGCAAAAATATTTTTATCTATGTAGTTTATCTAGTAATAACGACTAATTATTATAATTTATAGTAGTTCTAACTGTTCTAAGGTGGTATAATATTATTTGATCGGTATGAACATAGTATTTAGTAACGAACATTATGATACGACTGTTATCTGAGGTGTTCGGCATGACGTGCCATATTGTAATGCGAGTATACTGTTGTACAGTCGACAAGTAACAAACACGTGTTTTATAGGTACTCTGAACCTACTCATTTTTCTAAAGTTTCTGTGTTTTTTGTTGAAAAATTGGTTTTGAGTGAATAATGTCTGATAAAACACCAAATGTGTTTTCTGTATTTAATTTTAAGAAAAAAACATGAAACGTGTAACATCGAAACAGAAGAAGAGTACTGGCGAAGAGTGGCTTATTACAGAATTATCTACACATTAATTATTAATCTTAAAAGCAGATTTTAAACCGAAAGCTTATTATTAGCCACTTCGTTAGATAGTTTTCTCAAAATGGATTCAAAAAACAGTGAATATTTTGTTAATCAATATCGGGTAAATTTTGAAAACTTAAAAATATTTTTTTGATACATACAAATTCATATTAATTGAACATTTTGTGGTTTTTAGTCAATTTTAAATGTCAATCAAGATGATTTAAAGGCAGAGATGCTCGTTTCTAAAAATTGTGCATTAAATTTAAATAATGATTTTGAATTAGACACCATCAAAGAAATTGTGAAGAGGAATACATTTCCAAACACCTACAAGCTGTTTCAAGTAGCTCTAACCATACCGATAAGTTCAGCAACATGCGAGCGATCCTTCTCATGTATGAGACGCATTAAAAATTGGTTGAGAACATCAATGGAGCAAGATCGATTTTCAAATTTAGCCATTTTAAATATTGAAAGAGATATATCTAATAATATAAACAATAATGGCATACTGGAAAAATATAATAAAATAAAAAACCGACGAATGTAGAATATTAATATAAGAATTATTATAACAATTATTTGTATTTATTTTTTGATTATAACTAAATGGGTAATATAATATAACATTTCTAACGGAAGCAATGAAATTTATTTGGGGCTATAGCCCCCCCAGAAATTTTACCTTAGTTGCGCCTATGTGCCTAAGCCTAACTATATTTATACCTATTTAATTTAATTTAATATACAGGTATTATGTTTTTATACATTATGGATATTTTTGCTACCTATTAACAAAAGCAATTAATATTTCGAGAAAATATTTTTTGGTTTAACAAATTAATGAATATTGTTATGTAGGAAAAGATTACGCGGGACGCTCAAAATAAAATATGAATCACAGTACCTTCATTTTTTGCCACCACTGCCACTTTAACCCCGAATAATGATACTAAATATTTTACTGATAATATTGTGTATGTATACCTCCTAGTGGCCACCTTATACTTTATGTAAAAATACTGTTTCTGCCTATACGATTTGTAATCAATTTATACTATGCTAATAATTGTGTCATAACATGACGTATAACATTGTATATGCCTTTTTATTCAAACGTAATACCCACATAGAATTTTAAAATATTTGATACATTTTAATGGTTGACATGGTTGTGTTATTTTAAACATTTTGTAGAGTGAAATAAATATGCAAAGATCGGTAATATGTTTGGCAATATTATTTGTTGTTTGTTGAATAACGTCTAAAAAAACATTAACATGCCTGATATGCTCTATCAAAAAGCTGCGCAGTACACCGACCGATCAAGTGATGTGCACACATTTCATGAAAAACGATTGGCTCGTTACAAAACGTAACACGCCATATCGTAATAACGTATTCTTCCAGGGCTAGACGTCGGAATCCATCCACCGTCGATCGTATCGACATAATCCGGTCCAATGGGGCATACCGCCGGGCTTCTGTGTTTGAGTTGGAACGGGTTTGCCATCGCCCATCGATCATTTCAACGAAATCCATACCGATTGCTACAGAAGCCTCGGTATGTCTCAAGTTGATCGTTGACCCCGTTGATCCGTGAAGCCATCGGAGCGTGGTGTCGCTCACCGATTAAGGGACGCCCGAGAAACTTTAACGTGTCAAGTGTATGGACTGGTATCCCTATTGGATATCTCTTATCATTAGACAGACATCAATTATAGATGATACCTTCTATAGGTAAATGATTAGTACCCGGAATCGATTTGTTGTGATGAAATCCGATCCGTTTGTTATTGTGGGTTTGTCAAATGTTTTGAGACGATTTACTATTATTATTATGCGTTTGATTAGAGACTAAAGTGAAAACTTGAAAATAAAAGTTTGATGATTTATTATTTTTAAGATTGAAAAAACTGATTTTGAACCTCCAAAGTAAGATAGTAAGTACGTACGTATTTTGTAAGTTTAAAATTGTCAAAGTTGAGTTTATTGTTTTTTTACCACTGTCGTTTGTCGATACATAGGGCCCTTAGTTTAAAATTGACAAGTTTCTTTGTTGTATTGTTATAGTCACTGCAATTGTTTCTTGTAAGCTGTAGGCCTGAATAACGTAAATACAAGTAGGTAGCTACCAAAACGACTGTTGACTGACAATTAGCATTTATGCGTATAATTTCGAGTAATTTATTTATTTTAGTTTTAGGTATATGCTTGTACATCATCTTTACATACAAATGTTTAAATAATTTATTTTATGCGTTATAAATCCATAGACGATCAAAATGCGTTTAATATTATTGAAAATAAATTAACATTACAGTTAGCTGTATATATAATATTATGTGCCGTTCCAGAAACCCAGGTGCACAACTACTTACAACAATAAAAAATAATTATAAGATATTAGATAACACTATTGTTTATTGAGAAGTACACGTCGGTGACCATTTGTGGCTGCGACGATGTCATAAAATGTAATTCTATTATTCGGCTTATGGACATACAAGTTATATTATTTTTATTTTTGTGTACGTACTTGCATTGGCCTTTGGCGTTTTGACACCATATTATACCATGTCTGTATAACGCTCAACATAACCAGTTCCAAGTCAATGTACCGATGAACTAAATATGCTTTAATTGAAAAACCCCATTTCTATATAAACTTCTATAGAGTATGATTATTATTATTCAATTATCTTAGAATATTGGTAATAGCGTTATAAATAAAAATTCATGTAGAATAGTTTTAAAATAGAACCATTGATACAAATATAATTTATTAATCAAAACATCAACAAATTATTTTCCATGGGGGATTTAATATTTTTTTTATTCATGTTCAAAAAAACAATTCAAATATAATTTTCGTTTTTCATATAATTATTTGTATAACACTTACACGATATACAATTACAAAGATCCATATTTTACATTAGAGAGTTGAGAACCCTAAGTATAGGTAATAGTGTTTATTGTAATTTCTATTTAAGATATAAAACCGTAAGATAAAATGTTATTATTGCGCTCATCATCGTCCATTGTTTACAACGAAAGTTGTATAATACCTACTATAATGTACGGTTAAATTACGTGGTGCATTAAGGATTGTTCTTTACATATGATATACCAACCTATCTTAATGGCATAAAGTGTTACATTTCCAGTATTATAACTTAACTTGTAGACCTCACAGAAGACATGATGTTAACAATTTTTCACAAATAGATCAAAACGTGGTGTAATGGACTATTCGTAAGTCATTGGTTAACATAATATATAATTACATAGTTAATAATATTTAACAAAACCTACGCATTTTGAAACGTGTGAAAAACATTTACGTCGCGTTTATAGCACCCCGAAGCTAATTGATGGCTTACTTAATATTATTATTTTTTTTTTTAAATTATGGTCACTTTATTATAATAATTATTAATAAAAATTGCATACGCCGTCAGAAAATAATACCATAATCACGAACTCGTTTCTGAAATTAAAATCTAATCTAATAATCTAACGCAGAACCATACTACTACTTAGATTAACAATAGTTTCGACAATTTTCTATCGGCCAATATACATTATGCTGTAATTGCATATTGTATCAGTAAGTTAATTTGAAGTCTGGATGCTTTCCCGTGTTATTGGGAATATTAGAATATAAAGAGGTTCGTCCTAAATATTATTGTACTAAAATGTAATCAAATCATTAAATTGTTGAAAATGAAAAAAAAAATGTTCCTGAGTAGGTATACATTTACAGACAATTTTTCACTTTGAAGCATTATCAATGTGATTTTGATAATTAAATAAAATCATTTACTAGGCTTTACAAATTGAGAGTAAATTATTCTTTGATATAGAACAAAAGTTGTATTCAGTTGTATTTTTTAATATTTTTATTTTTAGATCTTATAAGCTTCAATTATTAGTGTTTATGAAATATTAACTATAATTTTATTACCATTTACAATATAATACATTGGTAATATATTAATTGTCTTTTATTAGCTACCTAATTGAGAACATACAATAGACTTATCATGTTGTATAATAAATAATGTTGTGCATAACCAATGTTAGAACAATTATTATAATAACTATTGAGACTTACGTACTGGAGATGTTTGTTACGTGGATACTTACGAAAAATGTGAAATATAAGTATTATGTTTACACTTCTTGGGTTACAACAGAAAAATAATATTTTACTTTGTAATTATTTTTATATTTATCATGGTTGCGACTATTATTAATCGGGTAATTTATAAGTACCATAATATCATTAAGAAATATTTTAAATTTTAATAACACATTATTTAAAATAAACTCTATTACTTTCAAACATTGAAAATAATCTTCTTTGTAACACTACCTTAAAAATCATTATTCTATACGACTATATACTTATTAGTCCATACAATTTAACTCCTATAGAAAACAACTTATAATATCTGTATAAACTGTCACTGTAAAAATGTTGTTTAAAAATAACGTGAGTAATAGGTATACCTACTGTCATATTAATATTTTTCACTTTACACATATTCTTATTTGGCCCTAGGGTACAGGCGGTATATATATATTTTTTTTAAAACCAAAAAATAAATAACGTAATATTACATAAAATGTTGTTATACAATAAAGTTGTTTGAATGTTAATATTTACAAATGGAATTGAGATGAAAATTGTAAATATTATTTACAAAAACGCATTACAGTACTTATACTTATGCGACTATGCGTACATCCCATGTTCAGAATATATTGCAGTTATTAATTGGTGTATGTGAGTAAACTGTTTTATTATAACGATGATAAATATTGCAAAGTATAATATTTTTATATAAAAATGTAGTATACTGTGTGGCGTATGCCTTGAAAGCTTTTTTTTTAATATAGGTACATACTATTCATTTAAATCATTGCTTACGATAAACGATCCTGATTGGCAACAGTGTATCACTAGATATATCTACCTCTATTTCTAAAGATATTTTATAATTTTTTTATATCAATTGCTATTATCAATTTATTTTCTATTTTTACTTATACGGTAGGTTAAACATATTATTGCCAAAAACGTTGCATAATATTTATATTATACTGGTGATTCACTATGCATGCACACGGCACACACCAATTTATTTATTCGTATTCTAATTTTCAGATAATTGTTTAAACATTTTAATAATATACTTCGGTAGTTTAAAATTCGAACGAGTAGTTTCTCTGTTATTTCAACATTTATAATAAGGATAATGGTCCTTAAATATGGTTTTACAACAATATAAATTTATGAAATATTGGATCTAGTATTTAATATTAATTATACTTGGATCATTTCTACAAATTATAATACTTATTAGATTAATGTTAATTATTACAATTCTCAAGTCACCATAGCCCTTATATCTTCTGAAATCATTATCATGAAAATATTGGCCCTATTATCTTTAGTGCTTAAAATTAAATAAATCAAAAATGACTCGTTCAAATTTTAGATTTTGATAGGTACGTCATATTTTTCAGAAAAATTATTCACTATATAATTTCCAATAGAAAGGGGGGGGGGGTTCTTGTATGAAAAAAGAAACTTGTATATCCGCAGCATACTCCTTATGTAGTAAAAAAAAATCTCAAGAGTTTGAAAATATGGCCTATATTTAAAAATTCCAAATATCAGATATTGATAATAACTGTATTATTAAAGAAAAAGGAACTGAACGTGCACGGTAAATCCCTTCTATATTAAAATTGATTTTTGTGAAAATGTGAAAGTGTGTTAAAACTTAATAAATTCCTAATGTTTACAACTATTTTTCAAATTCAAATAAACGATTAGTTGTTGTCTACCTTTATACTGCGCTCTTAACGAAAAAAAAAATTTATATTAATATACGTTACGTTAAATTTTTTTGCAAACTTAATTAATCAATGCATTCTAATTGACAGGCGACAATATTCTAATATACTTATATATTTATGTACTTATACGTAATATAATACATTTTAGATTAAGAGAATTAAATATAATTACCTAATAAGTATTACAGTAAATATTCAATGAAGTATTCAAGTATTCAAAGATCAAATATTATCATATTTTCACACCTTTTACGTATTTCAATCACAAAATAATAATTGCATATTGACACCCAAACTAAATTAATCTGCGATTTTAGGTCCTCTGAATTTGTGTTTCCTATTTTGCCCATAGTCCTAGAACGGTCCTATTGTGGAAGGCGTTGGCTATACCTACTCATAAAACTTAGTATTAATACCTACTTGTTATAAATTATAATGCGTTGACCGTTATCATACAACATATAACTTATAAGTATATAAACAAGTTGTTCATATTTTATATTATAGTAAATAATATAATATGCTGGATAAAATATTAATATGTCTGTTTTTATTTTATTTTAATATAAGAAACTAACCATAATATACCTATTATTATAACAGTTTGCTTAAATTTTGTTAAAAATACATTTACATAATATACATCAATTATAGCTTTCATGAAAAATATGTATATTTTTCTGATGTACTGTTGTAATTTGTAGTTTTTAAGAATTTTCCAAATTTTTTACTTTCCTTGGTTTATTTTTGTTTATCACCATAGAAACGAATAAAAAATTATAATATTTTAATATTAATCCAACTTAAATGATAAAATAAATAATAACAAAATATAAAATATCCAGACTGACAAACCGTCTCCGCTCAGAATCGTTTTTCTTATACAATGATATTATATCATTGAATTCAAGTCTAATACAACCATTATACAATGACCCACTTGTAATCTACTTTACAGCAGAGCGACATCCACTTACCTGTTTTTTTTTAAATATGAAATCATTACACCATTTTAGATTCATAAACACACACGCATCTACAATGAATGCAATTATTAACAAAGGATTTTATTTCTCAAAACACAATTTAATGTTTTTTCATTGTTAAGCTTGATAAAAAATGTATACAGTCCAAATGATAGTAAGAATTTATTTTGATATATGTCTTGGTCAGCACAGCTAAATTAAACTAAATGCCTAAACCAAGTGAGATAATTTTATTTTTTTTGTAATTATATTTATTTAGACATATTAGGTTTTATAAGTATAACTAATAGTCGGGTGGCTGTGGCACTACCGAGTGCTCTCTCAATCTGTCAGTACCGCTATGTATGTATTGTAACCTAAATCAAAATTACTTATTGAACTTACTTAATTTGTGTATATATTGTAATTATATTTTAATAATAATAAAAAAAAAAGTATACATTATTAGGTATTTTTGGTATTTATTATAGCAGTGTATATTATTATATTATAAGTACTATAGATTTGGTAGAGGGTCAGAGGGCCATCTGTGCTAGTGGCAGTGACAAATTCAGTGTCTTGAAGATTTCGGTGATTTAGTAGATGCTGAAATGAAAATTGTTCACAGAGCATCTTCCCTATATTATTCGTATCACGTATAATTATTATTTTATTTTATATTGTTATCACCGTTTCATCACTATTGGCATTACGCACAGAAACACGTTATTCCAGGATCATAAAAAAAATGTTTATGAAGGAGTTTTGTAACATTTTAGACAGGTTTAATATAGTTGTTCTATTCTAATGAGTAGTTGGAGACTTACAAGTAAGACTTTGACTGATCACTAAATTATAATAAATAAAATGTAAGGTATGATAAGTATAATTATGATAATATAATGTGGCACCTTGCAACATTGTCATCCACCATCGTGTTCTTATAGTTGTAATATAAACTATAATAATAATAATATTTATTTGACATAAAATTACTCATATTAGGATAAATAAATTAAATAAGTTTTGCTTTTGAAAAGAGAGAGAAAGTTCGCTATAATACAGTAATTTTAACGTGTGCAAAGTGATTATTTTAACAGTAAACTGCACCCATTATAAATAATTAATAAATACCAATCACTAGAATCTTGAAGTATAGATATTAAATGTGTATTAATTATGCATATGGTTGAATAGAAGTTACAGAAGTATCTTTTTATATTTAAATACTACCTATAAAGCTGTGAAACTAGATATCTAAAATGAATTCATTAAGTTAGTTGGTTGATAATTTTTTATTATTATTTGTAATAATTATGAGCATTTTAAATAATCAGAAGATGGAAGTGCTATTATTTTTCTGCAAACAGAAAACGAAAAACAAATATACATACCTAATATTAACAGACGCTATAAGGTTGTTAATGATCAACAATTAACAAACGTTTCGATGAAACAATACAAATTAATTGGTACATAAACCAACATTATGCGTTAATTTAACAACAAAAAATATATTGTTTATTTAATAATGGCTCGATGAGTCAAAGATGTTTGTGTGAGTTACACAAAACCATGATACCTGTACAAAATAAAATTCAGTCTTAATGCATATTGACTATTGAGTACATTATAAAATAATATATCAATTATTCCAATTTATCGGTAATCAAAATATATATTTTTAATCCCCAAAGTTCTTCACTTGAAACTTTATTGTACTATAATTAATATTCAACAAGTTTGCTGCCATATATAGACATAATCTAGATATCTGTAGATATTTTGTTTTTTTTTTTATATTCAACTACGTCCAAATTATCATAATGATTAAAATATAGTTATAGGTACCTATACAATATTTATGCGAAGGGATTCACCAATCACCAAGTATGCTCAACACCTTTTTTTTTCAATAATGCAGTTATTAAAAATTTGATTTGCTGATATTTTTAAATAAACTTAAAGACCTGACATTTTTTTTTGACTACTCTTGGAGTGTCTTGTGGGGATACAAGCTTATTTTATTAAAATGAGAACCCCATTTTTCTACTGTAAATTATTCAGCAGGTATTTTGTCTGAAAATGTATAAGCTATACTTTCGACTCAAATGAGATTCATAAACGAGATTTTAGCTTAAGAAAAGAAAAAGTATTACTTAAATTAAGGCTACCTTAAGCATTGCTTTATGTTATTACTTATTATCACACATTTTTATTTTTAAATTATCAAAATTATCTTAAAGAATAGGTATTCTTCAATACTTATTCTTAAACATCGACTAAGAATAACGGCCCTTAGTTATTTGAAAATTTACTGGATTTATTATGCATATACTTTGTATTTTTGTAAAACCTAATATTTTACTCATTTACGAACAATTACTCTTAATATAAACATGTTAATAACTGAGAAACTACTTACTAGATAATCTTTTGAATTTTAAATTGGATATATTCAATACTTAATAGCTTACAGTCAAAAAAGGCAGCGTTTCTTATTTGAAAATTAAATATTTGTATCACCACAGTACAACAAATCTCAAGAATTTGAAAATATATAAACAGGTACCTAATTTTGAAAATTTTGAAAATCAGAATTTTAATTAATTAATTATCAACGAATAAAATGTGGGTGAGCAAGCTTGGTGAATTACACTGTATAATTCTCCATGTGATACAACAATATGACAGGTATTCTAAAATATTATACTAGGTACATTAACCATATACTTACAATATGTTTTTAGTAGCAGAACTATCTATATATTGAAATACGTATTTGTGTGGTTTTTTATTTACACTGACAAAGAATGCGTGGTATTTATAAATATAAAATTAATGATTAGGTTATATAATAAAAAATATTAAGTTAGTACCTATACTTATATGATTGCAAATATTACATAAGTTTAGTCAAGTTGTTCGGGTATCTGCAGAGTATACTTTTTGGTGTTTTATTATTTGAGCGGTATTTCGTACCTACGCTATTAGTACGAAACATAAGATTATAATGTATGATTGAATATATTATATTATATCTTTATGGTTTTAACAACTACTAATCTACATATAGACTTGTGATTTTGACCACAGATATGACTCTATAGTGATCTCTATCGGCTGTCCAAAACTGGTTTTGGATATTGATAAATTATAAATTTAATTTATAGTTTTTAAAATATGATTAGGTTGATAATCGAAATAATACATATTTTGTTCTAGTTTTAGTACAAAATGTACCCAAATTTTTAAACCGTATTTAATTTGCATAAACAAATATAAGAAATGCAACGATGTACATTAAATATGCAAATGTATGTAAAATACAACTTTGTATTTAGTTGTGTTTCTTATCCAACACATATAACAAATCTGTAGTTCAGTCAAAGTATTATAATATGATGATTTACTTATTTACTATACACATACAATATGTAAAACCAAGAAGTTCCGCGAGCCCTAATCATGGTTATGAAACGCGTTAGACTTTCACACGCAATACTATGAAAATAATTTACATTTTTTTTTTTACATTCTAGTAGAAATAAAATTAACATCGAGGCGATGCAACTGATCATATTTTATTATGAAATTATTTAATATATCGCTTACCTAACTTAATCACCTATTACGAACCCTTAACTTCATAAATTATTCTAGCCCGACGTTTCTCACTTCAAACAAATTTTTACATTTTAATTGTTTTAAATTGTTTTATTAGGCTACACATTATGTACCCTCGAACGGATCATCAGTTGTAACTATCATATCCATAATACGCATTGAAATTGAATACATAAATAAAAATAAAAAGCATTTTGCGGGTTATATAAAATAAAATAAAATTTATGATTCAATTATATTTATGATGTTAAACAAGTTTGTCGTATTTATGTAATGGCAACGAACTAATTTAAGAGTTCTCCAACTTGTGAATTGAACATTAACAGTAGCGCATTATGATATAGCACGCCTCGAAGGCCGCACGAAATTGTAATTTATTTTTTTTATATTAAATATTCCGATCATTTTAATTTTAAGCACTTAATCAATGTTTATAATGCTCACGAATTGAATTCATCACAATTCTTATGTTTGCTCTATTACAATTTAATAGGGTATTTAGTGAAAAGGAAACCATATTAAAACGTTTTAAAACGAATCTAGACAATCCATGTTTCGTAAACGCACACTTCAAATAATATTATACTTAAGATTTATATTCTCTAACACAAGTGACGGGATTAAAATTTTCTGATGTAGAAAAATCCTGTCACCAGTGACCTCCCTCGCGGTATACATTTACACAAATTTAACCATTTATCGTGTACTTTAAGAATACAAGATGAATATGAAAAATCACACATTATATAAATACTGACAGGCAAATTACGACCGGCGGACTTGTAATAATTATTGAAAATACATAAACATTCGAGCAAACTTAAAATTCGTAATAATGTTACAAGATTGAACGCATGAGTTCCACTCGAATTAGTAACAAAACGCAGTATGAATTTATGAACTGCCTTTAGTTAAATAAACATATAATTAAAACAAAAATAGATTGTTATAAGATGATATAGAAATTGTGTAAGTATTTCATAAACTTATATGTTGCCTAATTTGGTTCTCGGTTTCAACGTTCTATGTAATATATTCAGCGTTAAATATCAATCAATACAAGCTATAGGTTTGCGTTTTTTTTGCCACCGCATTAGTATTTTTTAAACTTATTGATTACATAATAATATAGTGAGTTATTATTCTTAATTGTTCTTAATATTTAGAAATTTTTATTTGAAGGTTTATAAAGTAATACAAATAAAGTTGTTTTAAATACTATTGATTTTTTTCTATAAACTATGTATAAATATATAAAATATTTTATCTGGAGGAGGGGATTTCGGGGGTTATGTTTTGCTTCATAACTACAAGCTATTATTGAACCTGACATATCATACCGAATGTTGCTGCTTTTAAGGATATTGTTTAGATATTTTTATCGGGTTGTTGAATATATTATGTAAGTACCTAACTGTTCTACCTAATATAGTTCATAAAGTTAGTTTTTCATACTATTTATAATTTTAAATAAATTTACCCAAAGGTAGGGCGCAACTCCCAAAAACGGCCTGAACTTTTTGCTCAAATTTAATATACTAGTTTAATTTTGTTAACCAATAATCCGTGATTGTATCTATAGTTTTGCTCCACGGTTTTACCTTTGAGATTTTAGGAAGCATTATATGATATCAAAATAATTTTTGTTTGGTATTTTCTTATTACTGATTACGTATTCTTTTTAATACTTAGAAAATTAGTTACATAATGTTATTTAACATCATCCAAATATCACCACGATGAGGTGGCTTCTAATTATCAAAAAGTTATGCTTGTATTAATAAAAATATTTCTTATAATATTTGATATTTTATAACAATTGATATTTGATCCTAGATAGGTATTTGCAATTTGTCATGACATCTTTAAATTTTGTTATATAGTTAAATGCCATTTAATACATTTAATAAATTGATTTTGAGTTAAAATCTCGTTTATTATATTGCAGGACTATATTATCTACGTTTTTCAATTTACGTTCTTCTACTTTCCCATATATTGATATATTTACAGGAATTTCATTCGGATTTGTTGTAAATAGAAGCTATTTAGTTTAATATAAACTTCAGTTTGGACTTATTGTATAACAGTAAACTGCGTAGGTACATATTAATGAGC
This sequence comes from Acyrthosiphon pisum, assembly GCF_005508785.2. NCBI lineage: Eukaryota > Metazoa > Arthropoda > Insecta > Hemiptera > Aphididae > Acyrthosiphon > Acyrthosiphon pisum. The sequence goes on along the minus strand of NC_042495.1, from coordinate 42,222,979 downwards.
AATTAGTAATTACTATTAAAACTTTTATCATAGGTACAACGAGTGAAATGACTCACGCGCATTTTCTGTAACGTATATACCTATATATAATATTTTCACAGTCCATAAACACTGTTACATTAATTATGGCATAATATTCTTTGTTTATTCAACTTGTAATTACTATAATACAGTAAAAATTTAAAAATAATTTGCATTTATATAAAATAAATACCTAAGTAATTATAACTAAACATAATCATAAATTATTTTGAGACATGCTTCCCAAAATATTGAACTTAAAATTGTGGGCGAAACGAGTGCAATTATGATAGGGCCAAAAGAGGAAACTATTTTATCATGAAAAAAGGTGTAAAGACGATGTGGTGAAAGGAGTAAACCGTCTAGAAATTAATGAAGAGTAAATTAAATTGAATCGTTACTCTGGTTTAGGTGTAGGCGTGTAGCTTAGAGATTATATTAGGCAACAGTGTTAAATCTTATTAAGGTTATAGTTTTAGCTTGTTCAAACTTAAAGTAAAAATTTGAAAATTATTAATATTGTATTTTTAAAAGCTTAAAATATCTAATTAGCATAGATAATTTATGAAAATATTTTAAAAGCTTTATTCTGAATATATATTAAATATTCAAATAGATGTGGACGTTATGGCAGGAGGTGAAGGTGAAGTAAAAGGCATTTGGGTGGTAACATATTTTTTAAACTGTTTTCTGTAATTTGAATAAATTTATAAAACTTTAGCTAGAACGCTAGAGCTATAAGTAGTCATAGGGGAACTGTATTTTTGCATTGTGAAATGAGTTATAATAATATGCTTTGTGTAACACGACTCGAAGTATCTTGAATTAAATTGAATTAAATTAACAAAATATTCGATCATCGAAATATTAGGCATATTAAGTTGGTATATATTTTATATTCACTGAACCTTTTGAAAATTACTAATCGATACAGTTAAACTAACAGCATTTAAATAATAAATGGCATTGCAAGCATAAAGCCACGCAGGCAAACGACTACGGAGAACACATCGTCATGAACAGTGGCGGATATAGGAAGCCAACTTCAATTTTTTCAGTAATTAATACATATTATTTATCGTTATGACTCATGAAATAGATACATTTAATTTCAAAATTTGTTGGTATGATTAAATATGTTTTATACATTTTGTAACACTTAAGAAAAGAGGTTAAACGTAATTGCTAGAATAACTTAATCAGCATATTTTTCCATGAGCATTGTAAATCCTATTTACGCCACTGCGTAAATTATGATGTAGTTTTTCCTACACATGTTCATTCAACTTATATATTTGTATAGCTGTGTTTTGAGTTCAATAATGAATGTTGTAGGTACACATGTAACATAACCAGCCAAATAATATTATCTTTTATATTAGCTCACATACATTCTCTACATTGATAATATAAGGACGGATTGTTACTGTACTTTCTACAATAGATGTGGAATCGATGGTTTGTATAGGGTAGTATCTAAATAATTTAAAAAAAACTCTGTATACTTCTTGAAGGGACAGTTTTCGTCTGAAAAAAAAAATTAACTTATAATTGACCTTGTAAGTCAAGTTCACGCGAGGTTTTGAAACTTATTGCTGTTATTTATTCAATTGTTTTTAAATGTAGAAAACAGAATTTGAAAGCTTAGATACCAAAATTTCTAATAAATAGCATAAGTTGCATATTAATTTGTTACTCTATGCAGTGTATCTTTTACAGATAAAAACTATCCATTCAAAATAATGTCGATAAAAATATTTTAATAAATTGTCTTACACGATATTAACTAGGTATTTTATAATTGTTATTTTTAGGGTTTGATCACTAACATATTCTGATGCCAATGATAGGCCGGCGGCATAGATAACTCCCGGGTTGTCATCCATCCGGGATTTTAGTGACAAATCCTCACTCTATAGTCTATATAGACGCATATTCCTCAACCAGCTGTGACCTCCCCCCCACTATAAAATTATAACGGCCATAGCCTATGGCCACGGACGTACATACGTATGTACGTATAACGTATGTACGTCCATGCCTATGGCCGATGCTTATGATAAATAAAAAAAAAAGTTGTTATTCAAACAAGAATTTGAAGGGCTCCGTGCAACAACCAGACAAGTCCATTTTTATCAAAAATGAGTTTTTCATGGAATATTATTCATGGAAGAAATATCTATATTTTGTTAGAACAATCAGACAAATCGCTTTATTATTTCCAAAGATATCTCAAAATGAATTATTTCCTGCCCATTAAGGTGAGTGAGACAAAGAATTTTGTTTTGCTTCTCCTGAATAATTGATAAAAGTGGACTTGTCTGTTTGTTGCACGGAGCCCTTCATTTACTTTATGAGAAATAAACACATGAATAATTAATTATTTTAGTAACTAATTATTTCTAACTCTATAAAAACAATTTTTTTTTGTAAAACCCCAATTATAATTTCATTTAAAATCAAATGACAATTATTTTCATAGTAATAATAAGTTCATCATTTAAAATATTAAAAATGTTGATAGTATTATAAGAAATATAATTTTTAAACATATTGATTATATTTTGTATATTATGTACTTTATGTTATATAATATAGGGAATAAATAAATATAAAGATTAGATGTACAAAATAAATTAGAGCAAAAAATAACAAGTAGCTGGAGTAGTGTTTATAATAAGTTAATGTTACAATTTATATACATTTAGAAGTACAATGCGTCAATATACATTGTCAATGAACGAAGTAAACGAAAATTTAAGTAGAAGTTCAATGACTAAATAATTATAATATCTTAACCCATTATAAGATGGTCGAGAGCGTGAAATTATATAAGATTTGAGCATTGAGAAATAGAAGGTCAGGTACTCGTATTTTAGTATTTATGTGAAAATAATTATTTGAAAATGAAATTAGTACCTACCTATCTAGGTAGTATTTTAAATTGTATAATTTAATAAAAAAAGCGTAATCAATAGGAGGTCTGAAGAAGTATTATGTGGGTCATTTGAAGGCAATAAATTTAAAACTTAGTTTTCTTTAGCACTTTAAAAATAAAAACCAATTTAATTATTAAAAGTTTTAATTTAAAATTAAATATAGTAAATTATAAGGAAATTAACATTTTTCTTGAAAAGATGAAAAAAAAATACAAATTAGGTACCTACTAATTATTCTGAATATATTATTTAAATCATATTAATGATATTTTACATAAGATACATGTTTATTATTGGTACAGGTATTTAAAGTTTTAATAGGTATTAATAATAGGTAGTTAGTTAGAATTTGTAAGAATCGCTTTTTTTGCATTCACCTACCTAGTATAAAACTATTTATCTATGTCAACTAGCTATTAATTCGATTTATAGATACTATGTAGAATCAAATAGGTACATGCAATTTTACTTCACCTTTTTTGGTATTTTTAACTTTTAATTTAAAAGTTTAATTTTGTTTTCAATACGATTTTGTTTTGCAAATTAGGTTCAAAATCGATATGTATTCGAAATATTTAATAATTTAATAGTCAATATTTAGTTTTAGATCATATTTAGTACCGCCACCATTCATTTTTTTAAAAATATTTTTAAAATTTGTTGTTGTTATTTTTATATATAACGTACTAGTTTTATAATTAAAAAAATGTAATTATCTGTAACATGTAATTGTCTTAGACCTAGGGCTGGATTTACCTAAAAGGTGCCTCAAGGCTAATAATTAATAAAGAACAAACGCCTCCACTTCTTAGAACATAGCTGGACTGAGAGATGAGAGCTCCCCTCCCAATTTATTTACTAATTATTATTTCTATATAAAAGTGTATACTGTTATATTATATATTACTGTATGTCTGCATATAATTAATATAATAATTAGTAATGTAAAACGTATTTATTAAGTCGTAGAAGCTCATTGATTCGAGTAATTCTGAATTTGTGATACATGATGCCAGACTGGATACCTCTATATCTGAAATTGTGTAATTTGTAATTCTCTTTAAATTACTGAACGATCTTTCACCAGTTGACTTAGATGGAATAATTGTTAAACATATTTTCAAAGCAGTGTCTAAATTTGGAAACGTTGCAATACATTTTTTCTTTTAACATTTTTTAAAAACATGCTGAGAGATTTTTTATTTGACTCTTATATTTCAAGCTAGTTTAAAAATTATTTGAAATGTAACCATTTCTCATATCACTCATCTTCTAGGTTATTAGAATATTTTCCAACTAATCTTTTAGTTATTTCTTTCAATATTTTTTGGGAACATAAATATCAAGTCTGCAAGAAAATTAAATCGACTATCAAGTTCAGTATAAGCTTTTGTCATTTGATCTTCTGATAATTCTAACACCAGTTTGTCAATATTATGTATTACAAAAAATGTATTTATTTTCAAAGCTTCATTTACTTCTAAAATGATTTCATTTTTGACATTTTTATCTAATCGTTTGGAAATATTCATTTTTCTCTATTTATCTTTTTAATAAATTTCGCATTTTGAAATTATTTTATTTATTAAGATATAAAAAATTAAGAGTATTGACGGTCACGGCGCCCCATCATGTTGTGGCGCCTCTAGGCTATCGCCTAGGTAGCCTAGTACTAAATCCTGCCCTCCTTTAACTATAAGTATTTACTATTAAATTGAGATCCAGTTACTATTATAATATAACTAATGGGAATCAAAAAAAAAAAATAATAATAAATTGAAATGCTAAAATACTATTGAAGAGCATGCATAATGAAAGCACTGTACTTACTGTATTTATTTGATTTGTAGGAAATACGTATTTCGTACGCAATAAAAATACAATTTTTTAATTAACGTAGTTTTTAATATCTTTATTTCAAATTTAATTAAAACGATTATATTATTTATGATTTCAAGGAATTGTTTGTACTCGTAGACAATTAAATAAAAAAATAATATTTATTTTATTTGGTGTAGACTGTTGATAACTCTTTATTAATGGTAGTTTACATTTCGACTAGAACATTTCAGCAATAAATAAGTAAGTACTTATTTGTAGAAATAAATATAATACATTAATATGAATAAATAAATATTTGAAAAAAAAAAATTGAAAACGACTCTTTTTCCTTTTATTTTATTACGAGTACCTATTATACAATACAGGCCATTATCCAATTATTAAAATATACTTACCTATCTCTAATTCTATACCTACCTTTTTTTTTGGACTTTATAATAACCGATACCCCATGACTATTTATTTAATATATTATGATTTGAAATCGTAATTTATTTCGTTAAGGGTGCCTGTGCGAGTAACATTTAGGCAATTAATTCACAAGTTGTATCGGCCTCGCACGGAACCTGCATGACGTGTGTGAGTATGTAAATCGACATTAGTGTGAGTGAGCTATAATTACACGCGCAGATAAAGATATTTAAGCACGCGCATGCACAAGACAGTGATTGACTTCAATGACTATTATCGAGCACTATTTTGATGAACAAAAATGCTTTTACAGGAAAAACTCTCACGCCTCGTTGATATGTCGGATTTTGGAAATTTTTTTTTATCTGAAAGATGAGAAGTTTTTGCAGCTCAAATTTTTATTTTAGTTTAAATAGTAGTAGAAAAATACGTGCAACGTTTGAAAAAATGCCAATAAAAATGTTTATGTAATCGAAACCAACGAGCGATTGGCATCGGTCACCCGGTCAGCTACAGCCTATAGGTAAAAGTTCACGGGTGGAGCCACAGAGCGTGCAAAGTATGCTGCTGCACGCCCTAATCATCGACAAAAGGGCCGCTCATATCTATGTTTTTAGGGCACTCGCAAACTAAGCTTTTGAATTCATGGATGATTTTGTACTTTATAGTAATTAATGGGTGGTAAATAATATCTATATAATATTATACAAAAAAAGTTTTGTTTATTTTATTTTCTACGTAATATAATTACCATGGCAACCAATACACGAATAAATACCTAATAATTATTATTAATCAAACACTGAAAGCTCTAAATTATTTCGAATAAAGTTTGTATATTTTTACCATCCATATTATAATATATTGTTTTTAGTTATTTTAAATTACGGTTATTAAATTCTATGAGGCAAGAAGAGTGACCTTTAGGACACAGGGTCGAAGCCCTCGTGGAGGTCATTGAGCAAAGCGAACAGAGGGCAGATCCCCTCTAGTTAAATACAGAGTTATCCACCATGTTCACCTAATTTTTAGGGTTCCGTACCTCAAAAGAAAAAAACGGAACCCTTATAGGATCACTTTGTTGACCGTCCGTCCGTCTGTCAAGACCGTTTTTCTCAGGAACGCGTGGAGGTATCAAAATGAAATTTCTATATGATACTAAGGTCTACTGTCCCTGGAAGTTGTAGAAAAATCAACCTTCTAAGCCAACAGCAATCAACAGATACAGCCATTTAGGCCGCAAATTTCCGCAA
>NC_042495.1:42194496-42216463 GCF_005508785.2 Acyrthosiphon pisum | reverse complement strand
GGAAAAATTACGAAAACCGTAAATTTTTAGTTTCATCATATAAAAATAAAATATTTTTGACAATTTTAAAAATTTCAAAGTACTACTCGTTATCTCATGAACGCGTTGAGGTATTAAATTAAAATTCATATTAAATACTTATGACTATAATACCTTTAAACTGTAACAAAATAATTATATAATTATATAATTATTATATTATATTATACAATATAATATTATTTTAAATGATAGATGTTAATATAAAATGAAGGATTATTGTAACGATAAAGATACCTTTGTCATTAATTTATGATCCACCAGCTTTCCATATTTTGATGTTATAAATTTCATTTTTCAATAAAAATACCATAACTATGACTCGATTGTCGTGATGGGTGAACTTTTACTTATATACCTACAGGTTTGTACGGAACCCTCGGTGCGCGAGTCCAACTCGCACTTGACCGGTTTTTTTTCCTTTAAAAATGAATTTATATTTTCAAATTCTTGAGACTTTTTTGTATTACATTAGGCGAGTGTCTTGTGGCAATACAAACTTCTGTTTTTCGAATGAGAACCCCATTTTTTACTGTGCATTATTTAGTTGATAATTTTTTTGAAAACGTTGACATTTTTAATTAAAAATTCGAACGAGTAGTTTCTCAGTTTTAAAATGTTTATTATTAAGGATAATGAATAGAGTCCCTAAAAAAATGGTTTTACAAATTTATAAAATGTATGTAATATTGGATACTAGTCTTCATTATAACACTTGGATTATTTGTATAAATTATAATTTATAATATAGTAATATTAATAACTAAAGTTTTGAAATTTCCCTCATGTCTCCTAAACCCATTATCATACCTAGAACTATTAAACTTAGCACACAAAGTTAAGTAACTAAAAAATGTCTCATTCTAATTTTGATTTTGATTCGATGACATTTTCAGAAAAATTATCCACTAAATAATTTATATTGGTAAAGGTAGTTCTCATTTGATAAAACAGAAGTCTTTATCTCTACAGGTCCTTAATTAGTATAAAAAATTATCAAAAATCAGATTTAAAATTACTGCAGAATTGAAAAAAAAAATGGATGATTATGTTTGGTGAATCTCCTGTATGATTAGTAGTAGTTTGAAATTCGGATGACACATAATCATATCAATTCTGTATAGGTTAAGGTTCTGTAACGTAACCAAGGTGTATTGATACACCGAGAAAGTTACCTCGTAATGTGTGATTTTTTTAATTTTTATCAATGAGACTGTATACGGGGAAATTAAAACAGCTGGTGGACAAGACATTGAACTGTACTCTATACTCCGTTATTTACATAAAGGTGAAATAGTTATATATTTTATTCAATATGAATACCAATTATTAATCATAACCAATCCCGCTCCAAAGTGATATTTTAACGTTGAAAATTGAAATTACAAACAGAGAATCGCATGGAACGGTTACGTTCTATAAAACTAAAATGATCAATTGAAAAAACATTTTACCATTCTGAAAAATCTATATGTATAAAAATGGAGACAAAAATGTATAACAATTCATCAATCGAGAACGGCTGGTCCGATTTGGTTCAAATTTTTTTTAAGATGTTCGTAACTGCCAGGAGAAGGTTTTTACGAAATAAAATTTTAGGAAAGTCCACCGGAAAGGTAGGAAATCTCAAATCTGTATGTCAAAAATACAACTGCAGTGGCACAACAGTGCATTATATTATATTGGTTGCTATTGGTTAATCGGGCATGTTTGCTGATTTCATATAATATAAAAATAAATCGCAGAATGTCTTGCAATAATTCTACTGTACGTGTGTTGTGACTGAACTCCTCCTAAATGGTTAAACCGATTAGAATGAATTTTTTTGTACGCGTTTGCGTTTATTCATCTGATTTTAGTACGGTTAGATTAGGTTAGGTTTTGTATTAATTGATTATATCAATCCACCATAGGTAGAATACGACAAACTTGGTATAAATTTGAGACTTTAGAGTTAAATCATACACTAACGTAAATACATCACGGGGTCCGCGATCTACCGCAGGTAGATTGCCTACCTGATAATGTACTGCTGCGAATCAGAATTTTTATTCCGGGCAACGGAAAAGTTAAGATTAATTTTGAAACCATACACCGAATATTAAATAACGAATTGAACAAAGTTTGAGTCACATATAGTTGATACACTTAATGGGCAACGAAGTGCACGGGTTCAGCTAGTATAATATAAATTAAATTTAACAAAAATAGTATTTTGAAAAATGTTTAAAACCACGATTTTGAAAGAGGTATTGCAACTAAGGATTTCTGATCGATCGTTGACTGTTTATAATAAAAATTATAATATAAATATTAATAATTGATAATAATTGGTTAAAACATTGATTGGTTACGTCTATAAAGTGGCCGTAACAAATATAAATAATTTTGGCGATTTTTTACTGTTTGTAAGATAGTGGAAAGTTTTAAGGTAGTAAAATAATATTACGAGCTTGGGTTATGGTTATCGATAAGACTACGAATTTGTAGAAAAATGCAAATATTTGGCATATTGTAAGACATAGCTTTCCTAATACAATGTTTAAATAATGTAACAATTAATTAAAACTATGTATTTCTACCTAAACTGAACATAACGGTCGAGCGTAACTATAATATAAATATGTCTATGGATTCGAAAATGGGAATATTCGCTGCTCTATAACTCCCACTAAAAACGATGATAACAATAAAATATACGAATAATGAAAAAATGATTTTTATACTGTTATCTATATTTTTTATTATTATTATATACTTTTTGTTTCTTACTGTTTATTACAATATAATAGCTATAGTACCTATAATATAGGAAAATGTGCAGTCGAGTAGATGACGAAATTCCAACGTTTTAATTCGTACAGATTTTATTTTAACGATCGATGTGTTATTGGTACACACATACAACTGTGTTATAGTACAATATTATATTGTTATTGTTCTTGTAACAATAAGTCAACAATATTTTCATTGGAGTTCAGATGTTTCATAGACACGTTTAATTTTTCTGATTCAGTAATTTAAATATTCTTTGTAATAATTATTCGAGTGTTGTATGTAGCGCGGGTCGACTTCATAAGGATGTATGGATGTTGAGTCGTAATATTCCTGGTACACCGGTGCAGTAATTGGAAAATCTTCCTGTACATTCTTCGGAAAAGCTAAAAAGAAAGAACAAAATGCATGATTAAAAATGTAAGTATTTTGAATCCAAGGAGCATCGCATTTTAGTTTATGATCACACTCTTCCGATGTTTCGGTGTTAATATGAATGGTGTCAAAACTATTACAATATAATATAATATGAAACTCTTACTGCAGCATAATAATATGTATTTATTGCCTATTGGTATTTTATATTTTATAATTATTTCAGAGTCAATTTATTATTGTTGGTCGAAATTTTAATTTTACTCCAAAGCGTCAAACGTATAGGTATTACCGTAGCATAATATGTCAGTACGTGTCTGTAATACGTTCATAATTATATAGATAACAATTACATGCATTATATATGCGTGCAAGCCATCGTGCATATATTATAATTTATGTCACCATACATCCAAAATTGTGAAACTATATAGGTATTAATATATTTTAGTTGTGGTGATTAGGCATATTATTATATGTTTAATATTAATATATGATTCTATTATTATATTGATAAAGTTGGGTTTTCAAATGTTTACACGTCAGTCTATATATTATCCTATTGGCGGGAATCACATTTTCAAATATTTACTTTTCAGTTTTAATATTATATTAAATAATTTTTCCCAAATCAATAAATGAATGATTAATCTAACCTGTAGTGGGATAATCAATTTACGGCAAGCTCATATTTAATTTTATTTCAATTGTTTACATTGATGTTATTTACTTCATAAACGTTATTTAAATTGAGTACCTATCTGCCTACGGCTACCTTAACTTTAACCGAAAATGTAACTTTTTCATCAATCAAGGTACCTATCTGATTTCTAACACTTTTTGTTTCGTAAATTATTTATTTTTAGTTGTAACCATTCAACACAGTTAAAAAAGAATTTCAATCAGACAACGCTTAAATTATTTATGTTTAACTTTTACCATTCAACACAGTTAAAAAAGAATTTCAATCACAAACAGTGAAACTTGTATGTACTTGTCGACTGCCGTGAAACGATACTATAATTTATAGCACTGAAAATATTTTTAAATATATAATTATAGTACTAATATTGTTAAATAATGTAACATAATATTATTTTAATATCTCTCTAACGCCCAATGCTCTTTTAAAGTAAAACTGTTTTATTTTTAAACCAAACATTTGCTGTAATAATTATTGTATGTATCATCAAATAACGTTATAAATGTTCTAACAAACCTACAATTTAGTTAAAACAATTTAACTTGACGTTTTATATTTGAAAATTAAAAAAATAACTGTTGTTTCACTATAGAATGCCGATGTCAATTTTAAAATGGGCCATAGGCTATCTATATATTTTATTTATCTGTTGTCAAATCTTTGAATTAAGCAATCAGTAGTAGAAGGAATCCAATTTTCACATTATTGTTATTCACTTATAAATCAATACCGCTGTATTGTAGAATGGTGATAATAATATTATGTTCGATCCTTCGTGGTATTAATAGAGTTGATTTAGTCAACATATTTAAAAAAAATGTCCGCGTGTATGGAAATGTATTACATAAAATAGAATAGTAATAGTGGAATGTTTCAAAATTCTACGTATAAACGTTAATATGGTTTGAATTCCAACAAAATATTTAAATAATGTAATATATGCAATGTTCTTGGAAAAGTTAGTTAAATTTCAACATACCATAGGTACTTCTTATTGAAAAATAAATTACTAATAGTAAATAAATAAATTAAAGGATGTCTCTAGAAATACAACCCAACTCAATAACGAGGTAAACTATTGAAAAAAAGTAAAGCAAGTTTGCCAATTTTTTTTTTTCTATAGAACTAGGAATTTTCTACTTTTGACCCCTTAAGATACCAATTTTTTACCAGAAATAACCCTTTGGAGTTGAAGATTGAATAATTTTTCTTTTCATAGATTTTTTCTTTTTTTTATTTAGTTAATATTTAGCATATTTTTGCATAGTTGGTCCATAAATCTCTACCATTATCCGTTTGTTTGTAAAAACAATTTTTCTAATTCACACATATTATTATCCTTTCTTTAAAGGATTAAATAATTCAATATTTATTTTAATGAATTAAAGAAAACTTTTTTCCTGCAGCGCGATTTAGCATGGAGTTAGAATGTACTTCTATGAATAATACCAAAATTTGACCCTCATTAATTATTTTTATAATATTCACATATCTTTTCACCAGCCATTCCGCCAAAAAAAAAGGCGGTTATTTAATGTTTCTTGTGCGATAAATCGGTACTTAACTTAAGAAATACTGATAAATGACATTGACTAACTTATCAGTATCATTCAGTCAAGTATCAATGGTATCATAACTGACATCGCCCAGTCATAAGTCATAACCTACATTGCTGGAATTTTAACCATTGACATTACAATATCATAATAAATATAATGTTAATCGGTTATTTTAGTAAAATTATTAGGTATTAAAAAAAATATTAACAATTATATTTAAAAAAAAAAACAATGTGTGCGGTAATGTGGTTTATTGGGTAATATAACGATATTATTCGTTCGTTTACTTGTTGGTTTATTTATATGTTCCTTTGATAGGTTCAGTTTTTAATGAATTCCTTTAATTAATAATTATTTTGATCATTGACATTTAGTATAATAATATTTGTGTGTAAATGATTACGACGGCGTTTAGTATAGGCAATTATTTAAGCGTTTATTCCTCGGACACATTCAAATTGAAATTTATATTGTTCTACGGCGTTGTAGAAATTAATGTTTTCCTGAATGGCGGGTTTTAATTAAACTTACATAACAGTATTATAATGGATACCGTAATGAAGTTGTACAAGTTGTGTTTAAAATGAAATACTCGTAAGTGTTCGATACAAATAATCATATAAAGAAAATCACACTATATATTATACCAAAGCGTTCTACAACCTCAGTTGGATTCAATGCAACATACATATTATTTATTTATACGTCTGCGATAAATTTCACAAAATAAAAATAATTAATACTTGATTTTTAATTGAATAATAGAGTACATTTTTTAATTTAAGATCACTAAAATCAGTAAAAATGCTATACTAATTCTTCTAAACACCACGTGTAGGTAAGCATACTAGCAGCTAAAATCGTGTGTGTGTGTGTGTGTGTGTGTGTGTGTGTGTGTGTGTGTGTGTGTGTGTGCGCGCGCGTGTTTTTACAAAATATAATTTAAACCAATATTATTCACGGTGGATTTGCTGTAGAGTTTCAGATATTGACTTCGATTTCAGTAACCATAATAATATACTCTTCAATAGGAAGAAAAATTAATAGCCAAGAGAAGCGTAATTTATTTCTGATCGCATCACATGTTCACATCCTGATTTCTCACGGTAATATGAACACAATTATTTTACATACCTATACCTTCTATTCTACCATTCAGTCATGTATATACTGTTGCGCTGCAGTGGTTACTCAAATTTGAAAGACCGATGACCTTTTAAAAAAATGGATGATGTCGGCTTTAAAAAGGCCCACTGGGAATGGCTTATTTATATTTGAAACGATTGGATTGAAATCACTGAATTCAAAATACAAGCACGAGTATAACTGATCGTGTGATCCAAAAATATTGTTAATATAACATTCAAAACGAGTGTTTGTTTAATGTTATTTATAGTTGTTTTTCCATTTTTTTTAATGGTTCATACATTTATAATATTATTTATTTGCAATTCTGTCTCATCTAAGACTTGAGCATGAATGCTGTACAATAACTTCATAATAATCAATCGCGTGTTAAGTTATTCCAAATTTGTTTTATTATACATAGATGACTATTCTGCATTGCTACATATTATAATAAGGTGACACGTTATGTGAGTTCCGGTAAGTTGATCTCAACAGTAAAACAGGAACAATTTATGGTCCAGTAGGTACAACTCCGGTGTAACATAGACGACGGTTACTGGAACGATAGAAATGCTATGTAATACAGACATTTAAATGGATGTAAGTTGAAATTCGAAACTATCACATGATCATGATCCATTTAAAAATAATTATTATCCATTATACTGTATGCTACATAGTGCACAAAATGTTTTCTATTATATCGTAATCAGTTTCCTGAACATATTACATACGTATAAATTATAATATACCTGGGAAACAATTTACAAATTAAATGCTGTGTTTTCCCATTACACTATAAGGGTTGAGAGCCAGTAGAAAGTGGTGGCATATTGGAGTGAATTACATCAAACTTGTAATATCAATTAATATTTTCAAAGAACTACAAATATTGATTGGTATACCATCAAATAAGGTAAGTTTTTTGTTTTGTTTGAATTTATAATATTTTCTTAGATTGTATAAATCATTATCATGAAATATATAAATTGTATTAATATACTTTATTTAGGCAAATTCAACCATTTAGTAAAATTAACTGGACGTCCAACTTTTCTTTATATACTTAAGATTTAAAAAATAAAAATAGATTGATGCAATTTCCAAAAATTTGTAAAGTTCAAAATAATATTATGTACCTACCTAAAGTCAAGTTAAGCCTTAATATTTTATTGGCCATTGAAATCTCAACAGAATTGAAAGAGGAATAATAACGAATTAAAATGAAAAAACAATTTTGACATATTTTTTTTCTAAAAATGTCTTAATGCCCCTTTGAATTTTACATACATATAAAATATAATATAGTGGTGTTTAAAACGTGTTCCATAAGATCTAATTTATATTGACCTCGTTTTGATGGAAGTAAAAAATTACATTTCTTTTCAAAATGTCTATTGTTCAGAATACCAGAAAAAGACATGAATAATAATGTTTGTTGTTCGTCGTATTTTGATCAAGTTACGGTGACACCGCGGTTAATAATAATAATTATTAGTCTAGGACATGGATTTTGCATTTACAGCTTTTATTTTACTGCTCCAATGTATTGCTAAGTAAGTTTTAAATTGGTTTCATGTATGTATGAATTAAAAGCTAAAATATTTAAGAGTATTTTTTTGACTTTTTTCAATTTTGTTGAATTTATTACTCAACAATAAATTAAAACATTCATAACAAAACGTTATTCCTTAGTGCGATTTTTAAATGTTTACGTGCAATATTCGGTATTTTTTATTGCAATACTGCAATCAATTTTACTATTGTTTTATTACTACAAAATTCGTGCTCTAATAATTACCACATATCAGAACACTGCAGGTACACCTGAGAACAATCCATTATCGTTTAGTTAAATATTATCAGACCAATAGAATATGTTATCACCATTAAATTAATGTAATCTTGAGAGATTTAAAATAACAATAATTATACTATAAATTAATTATTACAATATGTTTTCATAGGTATAAGAATCCGGTTGTTCTGAACTTCCGAATCCTTTGATTAATTAAAAATGCAAGCTACGCTTTGACTTGTGAAATATTACTAAGCATTCGTCTGCGTCTCCTCACTACTTAACCCCGAGCACTATATCTATATAGGTATCTAGTATAAATGTATAATATTATAGTTGTATGTTGTATATACAGTGTTGGTGCATGTGAGTACACGGGTGCGGCGTGTATACTTAATGCATCTCTGATTTAATTTGAATACATATTATGTAGGTAGGTACTTACTAAAAAGTTACTAAGAAACAACCTAGTGTAGTAGGAAGCAAAGCTCGTTCTGAGTTTAATTCTGTGTATGGCGGATAGATACTGATGAAAATAATGAACGCCACAAAAGAAAATACTAGACTTTATTTGAAAGAGTATTTCATTTAAAATTCAAAAAATCTGGTGAATATGGCAATTTAATATATTTTTAAGAACAAATATAAATATTGAACCCTGTACGAGTTTTCGAATTTCTTATTACATAGTTCAAATTTAATTTTTATCAAACAAACAATGAAAATGTCCGACTAATCTCAAAGGTGGCTAATATTTGTTTTAACTTTTAACTTTTCAGCTTGTATAGCTTTAAGATTCGTTCAAAAAAAAAAAAGAATAAATTAATATTTATAAAAAAAATATACTTTGAAACATTCCAATAATATAGTATAATAGTGTCTGGTAGTTCTTGTGACTCTATTGTGTCTTTGTGCAATTGTAAGAGTAGTTGGGTCGACAGAACTATAATTAAATGTTTGTAATTAGGCATCGGGTACTTTCACAATGCACTAGTCGTTAATCGTACCGTTTTAGAGTTGAAAGGTGTACAAGTATCATTTTAGATATGATGTGATCAGTAATTCGCTATGGTATATGACTGCGGGCAATTATAGTGTAACAAAGGACCCAAAAAATGACAAGATTGCGGACCGATTTGCAATGTGTCATTGCCAAGTATAATAATACGTATATTATACTGAAGTTTGGATTGAATTAAAATGACACACAACAAATAATTATTTAATATTATTTTGATAATTTAAGTAATATTACATATTACATATAATTATTAACTACAATACTTAATATGCTTAATATCTTAAAATATGTAAATTTTTTTCAGCTTTCAATTAAGAATAATAAATTCTGTTTGAAATAGGATTATGCGAGTATCATTAATCATTATTGAAATCTTAATTTTTTATAAGTAGAATAAAATATAGAATATAGTATGATCGTAGGTCTCTCTGGCCTCTATATTATACACAGGTACATTATAATATGGTTTACTGATAGGTAGGACGTATCTGATATTGCAAAGTTATGAGGGACTTTGAGCATTGAGCATATTATGGAATATGAAACACCACATTATTTGATCATTTAGGTAGTTGTACTGATTTACTACTTTTCAAAACATTTTTCACTAATTGTTGTTTATAATTAATTATTATTTAAATAATTAAATAATTAGTAATTTCATCTAATTTTTATAATTATTTATCATAATATTTTCCATTGTATTATTTAGTTATGATTTCTTAATATTTACTTAATTTACTAGATATTTTATTAAATTTATAAATGTAACAGAAAATACCTACTACCTAATATACATTTTGAAAAGCTACTTCTCAATATAATCGTTGATAAAAACTTGGGAATGTCATGTTAAAATACATATTTTGCAATCGTATCGCTTTTTTGAGTACAACTATAAACTCTTTGTCAAGGTTTGACCGACTGAAAATTACGCTACGAAATAAGTTAAGCATCTGCAAACAAAATATATTGTCATAATGGTGCACATATTATACAATATAGATACAACTAAATACAATTTTTTTTGTTTAACTATTGTATAATTCTCAATGTAACAATAATCTCGTTCTATGTTTGCTGTTTGATCGATGTGGAATTCAATATAAGATGTAAATATGAAACTCTTTCGTAAACAAAAGTCAGCCTATTTCGTGAATTCAATATTGAATACAAATATCTTTTGTTCGAACCAAACACCAAGTCCAGCAATTTAAAAACCGGGAAAGTCACACTGCTGTATAAATAGTAGGTGTCGGATATAGGTTATTGATTAGACGATCGTAATTTTTGTGTTAAATAATTAATTAATGATAACGAATTGCATAAGAAGAGTACGATTCTGACTGGAAACTTAAAAGTTATAACTATTTCTAATGATCTTTTGTAATATATTTATAAATTATATTGCATTAAATATTTTTTTTTCTACTTTTACTTTTTTTTCTTTTGACAAGGTGTGTTAAATTAATTTTTATCAAAAGTAAATTATATATTATATAATATAATAATAATAAATACATTTTAATATTAGGTATAAGTTATTATAAACGTATTATAAATCAATATTGTCGTTAGTCCCGTATAACGATGTGAATAGGTTCATGGAATAAATATTTTTAAATTAAAGTAAATATTACGAAAGTTTGATTGTGTGTTATAAATAATAATATTATATGAAGTGGCGACATTTTCCAAGTTGCTACGAATATTTTTTGAATTTTTACAAAATAATATTATGAAATCGTTATTTTTTGATTAAATATCATTAGGTACAGCTAGAACATTAACGTTTTTAAAATTATTTTTTGCATTTTATTATGTATTTTTGAAATTTATACAAGTTTTATTTACACAATAATTTTCAATTGTAAGTGATTATTACAAATTTTGATAAAATTTTAAATTAAAACGCTTAAAAAAAATTGTGACTGTAAATTCGACATTTTATGTTATAGTAAGTTATGGTCATATTATCTTGTCTTTTATTTTCAAGGTTTTTGATATATCAGTACAATAAGTCAATAATTTATGAGTATTCCTGTATTATATTTTCAAGCATTATGTATTTAGGTATAAAAATTAGAACTTTAAACAGTTTAAACGCTTGTACAAAAAAAAAAGATTATGACGGACACGCCAAAAAGAACAGACATCATCGCTAAACCAATACATTTATCACTGCACTAAGAATTACAAATTTCTAATTATTTTTATGCCTATAATTGGCAATCATGATGGAAATAGTCAATAGACAGTTTGTTTATGAACACATCTTGTTTTGAAGCATGCGTGCTTATAGAAGTTTACATTAATTTAATTATTAATACGAACATAATGGATGTACCATGTATAGTTTTATAAATATCTCGAGGAACTCTTAGAACAAAATTGTACTACCTATATGATAATAGGTAAGATATCTTATTATATTACATAACAGAATAAAATTATTAAGTTTTATTAGAATCACGCTAGCTATTTATATAGTAGTCATTTAACTAATCATAATACTAGGTTTATTACTAGTAAATTATATTTTATTCAATTCTTTTAAGCTAGGTAGATCGTAGGTACCGTGAAAATTAAGTCTATAATATAACCACAGTTTGGTTACTATATATTTATTGTAAAGACTTACGACGTTCATTAAATATTAATATATTAAATTATTAAACTGAAGGTCAAGACTGTCAATAACCAAAAAAAAAAATAAAAATATTATCTATTATTATATAAGTATTATAGGTATTAAATAAACCATATTTATGGTTTCTGAGGGAAACTCGATCAAGATTTTCAAATCCCTGACCAGTGGCATAGGTACACGATCGATGCCTATAGTCCAACCCAAATTAAAAGGGTTAACACGAACATTACATAACGACAAATTCTGATTGATGGTCAAAAACGATCAATTACGATTTACGAACATTATTTTAATTTCCTATTAAAGTCTATGATTTACATTATGTAAATGGATATTTTTTCTAATCAAGGTTTACAAAATTTGACTTTATATAATATTATATAACATTTTTATTTTCAAGATAATAATCTGAATGGAATGAACAACTTTTTATTTTATAGATACATTCTTCATAAATACATGGATAACATTTCACCATTTTTCCACATTCATACCAGTATTTAATATCATAATACGCTCATAGTAAATATTATATTGAATGAATTTATAAAAAAATTGCCATTACGATTTCTAACTTATCGAAAGAATGTGTAATTAATTATCATATAATTGACTAAATCTTAATATAAAATCACAATTTTACCGAGCTGACAACTAAATGTTATATTAGCTACTTATATATTTTTGAAAGTCTAGAAAAATAATACGTAACAGCGGGAAATGTGGCTTTAAAATCGTTACTATATGCGTATTAAAAATACCTCCGACTTAACGTACCTAATACCTATATTTGATATTTTGCAGTGTACATTTTTTCCACGGTACAAATCATTTTACCTACCTACTTCAATCTTCACTGAAATCGTATAAGAATATACGATAATCGAAACAAATTGCAGTATGTGATTTACTTCACACGACACACACTCATAAGTCATACAACTTAACAAATTATAAGTAGTATATAACACGTAGGTAGTATTTCATATACCTAGTTGTAATAATGTTATAGGGATACCTATTAAACATTAAAATCTATTGAAGGGACCATATATGTTACGTTTTGTTATATGAAAGATTTTATGCACGATCAGACTTGACTACTTGAGCATTAGGCGTTGTACAAAAATTCCATAAATACACGTTATGATAATCGTTTGTGAAATCGTAACAAACCAAGTTGTACATAATCTGTCGTAGGAATTTGGGTGTGCTTGCAGATGACATTTTTGGGTCCGGAGACATAAATCCAAGCGTCCGCCAATAAACTTTTTCTTTTTAGTTCAATTTTTTGTTACTTTTGTATCAAAGATCATCCAATTACATTTAAAAATTTGGTCTTAAATAATAATTTAACAAATGCGGTACGAAATAATAAAAGTTTATTAATGATTTAAAACTTATCACGCAATATAGGTAATACATGCCGTCTAATAAATACATTTATTTATATGTTTATTTCAAAGAGTTTACTTTTAAAACATTTAAATTACTTATGACTAAGCTCCATGTGAAACAATTTACTTTTACTTTTCAATTGTTCTGTTCGATAACAGACTCCATATTATTCAATATTTTTTGTTCCTTTAGGTATACGTAAAAGCTTTAAACTTATTTTCATTCAACAAATTTCGCAAACGAGTTTTAATAACATATACATATAAAGTGAGCGTTTAAGGTTTAAAATAAATTTTTGATATAAAAACTCAAACAATTGAAATAATATTTAAAAATTTAAATCATTACTTCAGTTGGATGACGGGGTAGAAGATATATGATGACATAAGATTATATGCAAACATTAATAATTGTTGATGATATTGAAGGATATAAATCTAATACCTAATTATTCATTAAAACAACAAACAGCAATGTTTTTACTTACTATTTATTTTTATCGCGATTTAAAAATTATTCATTCAAATTTTGATTCTGATATGTCAACATTTTCAGAAAAATATATCCACTAAATAATTTACAGTAAAAAACTAGAAAAGGGGATTCTAGTTTGAAAAACAGATAACTATAATATGTCCATTGTCCACCGGACACTCTTTAAGAAGAACAAACCTCAAGAATTTGAAAATATGGCCTTAAGAGTATAAAATTCCAAAAATCAGATTTTAAATACTTGCGTTATTGAAAAAAAAGTGGATGAGCAATGAGCATGCTTGGTGAATTACCTTCCTTAGTTACAGCATTTTTACCTGAATGAATCAACAATTATTCTTTGAATGTATAAAATATGTTTCATTTTTAGTTAATTTGATCGATTTTAAAGTAGGTTTATAATGTTGTTATAGTTGCATTTATAAATTGTGATTTTAGAAAAAAACATATTTGTTTCTCATATAATATTAATTAAGTGACCCACACCAAAACTGGCTCATCAGTAAAGACGTAAAGTTCCCGAGATTTCTTGATATGCCAATCCATTCCAGCTTTAGTACGATTAAACGTAAATAATAAATATGGTGTGACAATCCTAATGTATTAATCCGAAAATACAGTTAGGTACCTATTAAATTATTTCAATTTATAATAATTGTACTATCTATTAATTATTATAATGATTTGTTTATGGTATACGTGCAAGCTTTATAATTTATAAATTTATAATACAATAATAGGTATATTAGGTGCAGTGGATTAAAACATATTTATACCGCAGATATGTCCATGATATCAACGATTAGCGGAATTTAACTTACTATGATAGAATGGAGTAACTTTGATTTCGCGGGGTAACTTTGATACCCATATGTTTTTATTCACCAGAGTACCATGATGATTTAATATTTTTTTCGTAAAATGGGGTTACTTTGATATCACGTTAAAAAATATAGGTATCAGAGTTGCCCACTACGTTGTGTAACTTTGATAGCATATTAAAAAGATTGATATCTCAAAAGATAACATCAGAAATTTAAAAACTAAAACGTTCAAATATTGATCATAACCAGCTGTAACTAATATTTAATTTTGAGAATTTTATCGTTAATACTACAGAAGTTATCCATAAAATAAAAAGTTAAATTGCCATAAGACAGTAAAAAATTATCAAAGTTACCCCATTTTACTGTATTAGAATGATATGCAATATTTTTTAGTAATACCACACCATCAAACGTTATTGATAGGATTCCGGATTCGTATATAAATACCTACTCGTAGAGCACCTAGAATTTTTCAGAAGATAATAAATTACAGTTCTAGACTGATAATCCGCCTATCGTAAGACTAATGACCGTCGTGTACTTTGTTATATCAACATCACTGTGAGTACTTCAATGGTGGGTAAGTTAATGAAAAAAATTAACTTTGGAAAGTTAAGTTAATTCAATTAAATTACCTTCAGTTAAGTTAAAATTTAACAAAAAAATAAAATTTAACTAGTTAAGTTAAAAGTTAAGATGGAAAATAAAATTAACTTATCTCAGTTAAAAAAAAGTTATTTTTTTTTAAGTCATAATATTCATAATTCATCAATATTGCCCTAGTATTTTGATTTGTACGGACATTTACCAAGATGCTTAGCACTGTCCAAACATAAAACTTAAAATTATTATTATATTTCATTGTTAGCAGGAACTTATAAGTTATAGGTTTACTTATAAACTTTAAATTATATTAAACTTGTTAGTCTAGAGAAGATATTAATTATTAGTAGAGTAGTATACATTTTACTGTAAGTCTTCTATCCTAGTTGGACTTATTATATTCTTAGTAGTAACTATTATAGTTTATTATTGAAATAAAATCAATGAATAATGATAATAGTATAACACCTACCGAAAATTGTTTCCATATTTATTTCGATAATGTTATTTTCTAATCTCATAATATGTTTGTTTGTATTTATAACGAATACAGCAATAAAAATTATAATTTATAAATATCTCGGACGACTTTTTGTTTTGTCCATTGGAATTATTGTCGTATTTACCAGAAACCAGTATATGTTATTGATATAATGATTTCCATTTAAAGACTAGGATATTTAGTTTGTTTTTAGGAATTGGAGAGTTAGATAAAACAAAAATCGGATTAATCAATGCCGAGTGGATCATTAAATAATAGAATTCGTGAAAATAGCCAGTCCATACAATGGATAGTATACTAATTGTTACTCTTTACTGTAGTACCTATAGAATATAGATTATAATATAATTTGATTATTATGAATTGATGATATTATATTATTAGAAAAATAAATTACCAAAATCAAATGAATAAGTTTTGTCACATGATAAAAAAAAAAATTAATTAACTTAAATGTACAATAATGCTAATTAACTTTAAAAAGTTAAGACAATACAAAATGTAACTGAATAAGTTAATAAGTTAAAAACAAAAAAAATTAACTTTTTAACTTAACTTTAACTTTTTAACAAGTTAATGCCCACCTTTGGAGTACTTAATCATTCCCAGGCTCAGAGCTTAAAGCATATTATAGCTATTTTGTGTTCAGGACTCAAGTGTTCTGTTTATTTTTCCTATATCTTTATCACATATTAAATAGTATATGTCTATAACTCGTTACGAACAAGGAACGTCGTTTAAGTATTAACACTATAATAATATGCGAACGAGCGCAGTGTTCAACACAGAGAGCACTACTTTCGTAACTCACTTATCGGTCCTCTGGCCGAGTGCGGGTCGTCCGTTATGTCTGCGACGGTGGCGGGCACGGTCCGGACGACGTACCGCGGTTTCTTGGGTTTACCGGACTTGCTGACAACCGCGTTGAAACCGTTAACCGGGTCGGCGGTGTAGTCGACGGTTCGTACTGTACCGTCGGGCTCCACGAGACTGTACTGACCGCGGACCACGTCGCCAGTTCGCTCTTCCGACTGGTGTTTGATGTCGCCCGTGGCGGGGTCGTGTACGCCGTACTTGTAAGCGTAACTCGCCGGCACCTGCAGGAGAAAAATATTATGTATTACAAGTATTGGTGACGCGGACACGACTATATCGTTTTGGGAACGTAAAATTATTTTCGATGGGTAGGTACACAAAAGTGTCGATGGCGTGTTTTGTCGGACACACGTAAATTGCGCCCAACGAAGGGAACAAATTGTAAATTGTGCCCGGTATTTTTCAGGTACAAATTTATATGTAGGAAATTGCACCCAATAGAAATATTACTTTTATAACAATAAAGGAGCAGGTGACTACCAATGTCTACTAAAAATGATTTTTTGGTTTGCTTGAAATAAATACATTTTTAATAAAAATGGATAAAATAAATTTTTTTCTATTTTTTCCATTCTATTTTTTTGATTTGACGTTTTGAAATTTATAAGGTTCATTTATACTATTAATTTTTAAAATGTATGAGTTTGGACAGTTTGGTGGATTATAACCTCATTTTTTTTCTGGATAAATCCGATATGTACTCGTATAATATCCATGTTGCACGCAAACTACTTACTAAAATATTACCTATATAGTCATTGCATGCACGTAAAGGCATTGATATCGCTAAAATCATAAATCATAATGATAAACGATTATAGCGATACACGTTCGGCTTATCCACCAGCAAAGGAACTACTCTTCAATAGTATTTAAAATGTATATTATAATAGCTACCGATGAATTCAAGGTCACTTAGATACTATGGGTGCAATTGACTATACCCATTTTTCAAACCGAAAAATCCCGGGCGCAATTTGCTATAGTATTTTTACTACCTGTTGAGTGTGGGCACAGTTTACAAGCACCCATTTTATCGGCATATTTGGCAATCGTGTCTATCGTTATCAGTGCTTTTGTCAAATCAGTCGTTTTCCAGATTTATCAGAAAATGTTTAAGACAAGAGGACAAATAAGGACACCTGGTTGTAACAGAGCTTAGTTCGTTTTATCAATTCTTGAAATTTAATATCACATACGTTATAGCAAACCCACTTAAGTAGGACAGTCAATTTCTGTGTCGGCACTTATTTTTTTTGTGCATTCTACCAGGAAAAGTGATTCGTCTATTTGCACAATACAACATCTAACACGCCATATTTGATCTTTATCCCTTGAGGTAGGTAGGTATTATCGTAATATCATGAATACGAATATATTAATATGCCAACGCAATATTTCGAAAAAAAAAGATTGGGTGTACCGTGTACCACTTATTCTTTTTGATAACATATTATTCACTTGTTATACAAGAAAAAGTATTTGTAAAAGAAGTCATCAGAAAATGAAGAAAAACTGTACCTTAGTATTCGAGTCTCTGGGGAAATTTTAGACAATAGACATCCACCTACCTACAAATTCTAAATTAAATATTTTGTATTAGAATGATTTTTTTTATATACCTAAAAAATCAGCGTTTATCTAAGTAAAACAACAACTATATCAAGTCACATATATAAAAATATATTATTCAGTGATTCTGTAGTTAGTTTGACAACTTTTTAAAGTTTATTCACTTTAATGACATAATGTGTATCGAAGTATTTTGCTCACAAAATAAACATTTTTATCTTAAAACACTGCATATTTATAATATGCGATTTTAGTTAATGTTTTTAAATTTATTTTCGAAAATAGTAATTAATTAAAGATAGTAAGTGACTATTTTTGACTATATATATGATATTGTTCGACAATACGAACTGAATGTCTGAACTCTCAACTCTAAACGTATATCATTATTGTATATTTGTATATGTATACAAATTATTAACAATAGGTGTTTAGTTAGATTTTATATAATTTACTATATAATTAATATAAGTGAACTGCGACGTAATCAGATGTATAAATGATAAACTACGAGACAATCTGATAATTTAAAATCATTAAAGTCGAATACAATTAGCTATTGGTGTTTCTCCATGTTTATTATTTCTTGAAACCTTAATTAATTAAATTCAATATCATTATATTTTCATGCTGAAAATAATGCCATAAATGATATTATGACTTATAAAACAAATAAACAATATTCGTAGTTTACGTTGAGCTATAATATTCTAACTGAAGTATTTCTATCACTATTTCATCGGTTAATAATATATAATTAGTTGTTCTTACGTAATGAATATCCGGTCGACCTGGATATCTTGACCTCGACAATGATATGTTGACCATTAATAATAAGCACGACAGCACCTGAAATTTTTTTTATTAGTTATTTCTTTAGTTGTCATTCATAGTAGTATAGTACAGATTTATTCATAAATAGCCAATTTTTACATTTATTTTTTCAAATTTGGAAGCGCAATTAAGTACTATTATTACTATTATTTTGAAGTTTTTTTTAAAAATATTTCTGATATGTTACAGTATAAAATAATAGTATCATTCTTATCACTGTAGTAGACATGACATTTACAAGCGGGGCATAAAATT
Organism: Acyrthosiphon pisum; assembly: GCF_005508785.2. Classification (NCBI taxonomy): domain Eukaryota; kingdom Metazoa; phylum Arthropoda; class Insecta; order Hemiptera; family Aphididae; genus Acyrthosiphon; species Acyrthosiphon pisum. The sequence goes on along the minus strand of NC_042495.1, from coordinate 42,197,056 downwards.
ATGAAGGAAGGGATAAGCTTTGTTTGTACGTATATAGTGTTGTTGCTTATCCAAATTCAAAGTTTAAAATGTATAAATGTATACATTTTGAGGAAAAAATAATAGTAAAAAATGTTGTTGTCTCTGCTATAAATATATAAAATGTTAAACTAGGAAACGCTCCTGTTCCCAATAAATTAGATTCTAGATATACATACAATATACATAGTGTGTTTATATATAGGTAATATATATTAAATATATTATATTATTTTTAAATATTTATTTTAAATAATGTCTATGCATATTAAGTAAATTTAATTTGATAATATTAGTTATATAGACTTTTTATATTCAGGCTATAAGATAGGCATATTAAATTACTCGTATGTACTTATATTATATCTCATGTAAACATGCCTGTTAAATAAAAACAAAACGGCATTAAGGCATACAAATTGAACTATACGAATGTATTTTATGGATATAATAGATAAATAAATATGGTATAATAATATATGATAAATTTGATTTATTGAACAATTTAAGTTTTGTAATAACTTATTAATTATTAAATGTTACCCACAAGTAACAAAAATCATTGAATCTTGACGTCCTAGTTATTAAATGATAAATAGTTACTAGTCTTAAATGAATAATACAAATATACAAATAGTAATTTTATTGCAATAACTGTTCATTTATTTATTAAAATTTAGAGACTATAAATAAATACTAATATTAATTTGTTATAGGTTATAGGTATTATATTATTAATTTAGAACAATTATTTATCAAATGGAAAATAAACATTTCTTAAATAGATACCATACGTCAATTTTTGTTAGGCATAAAGAAAATAAAATTACTATTAAAAACTGTTATAGATTGTAATTATGTATGCATTCATATATTATTTATTAAACATCTTAAAAATACACCACAGTTTACCACACTAGAATCATAAGAATAACATTTTAATGCAATACCTATTATTTATCTAATCTTTTATATGCCATCAACATACTTATTAGTAGTGGCTTAAAGTTTCATAATTGTTTTAAATATTACCTAGGTATAGTATTGACAATTTTAATTTCAAAAATTATAGCACGCATACAATATAATTTCACCTAATATAGCAATAGTATTACTCTTGTCATCTGTGGGAAAATGGTTTTCAGTCTTTTATATAGAGATTATGAGAATAATCATTCATGGTATACACAAAAATTTTAAGTGGTAGGTATAAAATAAAAATAAGTATTATTATTTAAATTGGGAAATTACTTTTAGATATAATATATAAATATTAACAATGATATAGTAAGAACTCGCTTTAAAATAACAATATGGATTGATTTATTGGTCATGGGAAAATAACTTATCGGGACACATTGGCGCTATTTTAGTATTTTACCATCTGCTATTCTGAGTGAACAGAAACCAATCATATTATATTAATTACCATCCAAAAATTAATTTACGCTATTTGTAATTTTTGCAGTGTTTTTTTAAAATTAATCAGTCAACAAATAACAATTTTCAGGGTCTTGTGTTACAAATTCATTTTAAAGGATTTCATTGGAGAAAATGGGTTTAGAAATCTACTTAACCCACAATAGAGTCGCAAGGTCGACGAGAATGAATTTCGTTCGAGTAAGTAGGTACTATTATTAATAGTTCTAGTTTAATTCTTGTTCTGGATTAGGATAGAAGGTCATTTGTCAGAAAGGGACAATGTAGAAGTGAAAGATAATTTTTGAACTAAATTAATATAGACATTTTATGTTAATAAAATAATATAATAATATTAGGTTTCACACGATTAGCAATTATTATTATTTTACGAAATTGTTGATATGGTTAAAAATGTGTTAATCGACCGTGTAAATATGGCTATAATAGTCTGAATAATATTAACATGTTTTCTTTTTAATATACATGATATTATTTAGACGTATTAACCATTGTATATTATGATTAACACGTATTATAAGCCTTCAAAAATAGTTTGACATCAAATTGATAACAAGCCATTAAAAATGTTATGCATTTTCTTACATCATTGATACATTTAGTACCTACTTATTTGATTTTAAGTTGTCCATATTTAATCAACCTGCAATATAATGTCTAAATTTATCCGCTAAAAATAAAAACTATCAATTTATATTAAGTAGCTGGTATTTCAAATGTATAAGTAATATTATTATAGGTATGTTTTAAACTATATTATATATCAGGGGTGACCAAACCGTGGCTCGCGAGCTGCATGCGGCTCGCGTCATAGACTTTTGCGGCTCGCATCTCAACGTAACATTAGACGTAAATTAACGTAAGAGCCAAGATGTAAAAAAAAAAAAAAAAGGTCATATAATATATAATAATATGACCTTTTTTTTTACATGTTGGCTCTTCAATTTTTATTAATATATTTGGTGGCTCGCGAGTCTCTTCTCACCGGCCACCCCTGTAATATATATACATATTATTAATTATAGTATTATAATATGTATAATTATCACCATTGGATTTTTTGATAACTATTGTGTATTTCGCATATTAAAATACTAAATTG
>NC_042495.1:42114808-42194446 GCF_005508785.2 Acyrthosiphon pisum | reverse complement strand
TACTATATGTTTTAAACTATATTATATATCAGGGGTGGCCAAACCGTGGCACGCGAGCTGCATGCGGCTCGCGTCATAGACTTTTGCGGCTCGCATCTCAACGTAACATTAGACGTAAATTAACGTAAGAGCCAAGATGTAAAAAAAAAAAAAGGTCATATAATATATAATAATATGACCTTTTTTTTTACATGTTGGCTCTTCAATTTTTATTAATATATTTGGTGGCTCGCGAGTCTCTTCTCAGTTAAGTAAATTAATATATTATTTATTGTTATACCTACACATTTTTTTAGTTGAACTTGTGACCTAATTTATTTTGTTCATTTTTGTAATTGTATAGTTTTAATTTATTCCCTTTGTAGGTTTCTTAGAATATCTCAATATGTTGTTAATTCACTGTTAATGATGTAAAAATGAAAATCCTTTATTTCAGAACTTTATTCAGAGGGTATACAAAGAAGTGTTGTCAACTTGGAGATAATTTACAAGTTACATATTATTTATGTTATTGCGTAAATGCAGTACCTACAAAATAATTCATGAGTAGTTAAAAACGAATGAAATTAATTTGGAACTTTTACAGTTATAATAATTTTTCATTTGTAGCATTTATGAAAAAAAAAACATTTAATCTATTCATATAATACCCTCTAATATTATTTTAGTTTAATTGTTTTTCATACTGCAGGTGTAACCATTGTATTAGTTAACCTTTTAAATGTCATATTTAAAAATTTTTAATCCAACACACACGGGATCATAGTACTGCTGGATTAACAAAAACGCCGGTTATCAAAAATACTAGACATTTTAACAAAAATCAGAAAATATACAATTGAAAATACAATTATATTGGTGTAATCCCAATGATATTATTGTTTGGTTAAATTACATTGAATTATTAGAATTATTACTTTGAGTCGTATATGCGAAACGCAATTACAAAAGGAAACCCAAAGTTCAAAAAATAAATTAAACCTGGCAGTGACTAAAAATGCGGCGCCACTCATTATTGTCTTATCGAGTAGGTATAGGTACTCTACTGAATATCGAGTAAATTCAATTCATATTTTAATAACGTATAAACCTAAATATACCTAACCTATAGCGTATTAAAAAAAATTACTATTGTGAATTCTTAGATGATTGCAGGTATTTAATTGTGTACCTATATTATTAAGTTATCTTTAGTTGATGTTAGCTCTAGTAAAAGTTTTGGTTAGTTACTTTAAGTAAAAAGTTTTTACTAAAAGCCCAAATGGTTGTAACTACCTAGGTACTTTAAATTAAATTATTTCTTAATTTAGTTCAATTATAAAGTGACGTAACTTTAAACAGTTAAAATATTGAACAATCATTATTATTTAAAAAAAAAAAAAACGATTTATAATATACAAAATTACTAATGGAACGAACTTTACCTAATAATCAAAACATAATTATTATATAATAAATAAGAAAAATAACATGAAATTCCGTTGATTTTTTTTCATTCAAATTGCTTGGTATTTAAAAGTGAGTAGTGTAAAGAAAAATGATAATGGTAAAACAAGTGTACAACGGGTACCAGTAGTAAGTATAAATAATAAAATATATATATATTTGTAAGGAAACTATATAAATACACGTTTGCATCTTGTTACTAATATTTTATATTTTACGTAAATAATATATTATGTAAATATTATATTATGTAACAATAACTACAGATAATTGAATAAAAAATACAAAAATACAAAAATTAATTTAACTTACTTGTAATGCAGAGCTTATCATTTTTATGGATGTTGTTTACCGAATCGAATTAATATTTTTTAATTATTAAACACACGCAAAGATGTACAATAACGGACGTTCCACGACTATGTTTCATTAAGTCTGACGAGTACTAACCACAAGACTGCACAAACGGTATTTTCACATATGTAAGTCGTATTTATACATTTTGTTTACTTATTTTGCTGCTTACAACAATTATTTAATGTTGTGTCAAAAACCTTATGGAAATCGAATACTATCATAACATTACGATCCCATGGTGAACACTGAACAATTGGACAACGACTACAAGGTCGACCCATGGGAACTAGAATATCCAAAGTTTTCAGCACTATACGTGATATGACGTAATAATATCCACAATTATTATTGTACTGTTTTGCATAATATGTTTGTATGTACCTACATGTGTTTATTTTTTGTTTCCGACGCTGTGTGGAAATCATTAACAGGTTAATTGGTGGTAATAAGTTCATGAGTGAAATGTATTTAACAGTTTCAAAACATACCGACTTCTATAATTTGCATGTGTAAGACTATTAAATTTGTATATTATGTTTATATTGTAGCCTTTAGGGTTTCATAACCAGAGGAACTGATATATTTTTTTTTAGCTTTTCCACGCTACACGAAATTCTACCCATTACTCATTTTAAGATGTGCCTTATTGTTTTTATTTATTTTTAAAACTTTAATTTAGGCTATATATTTATCAAACGTGTTGAATAATGAGCTTAATTGATAGATACTTATAGCTATAGGTAAATACAATGACGACAAGAATATTGCTGAGCGGAGAAAGCTCACAAAGGAGGTACTTCGTCGCGAAATAGTATATATACGAGTACTCATTACAATTAATATATTTTATTATTATTGTTATTACTTACTTCCAGTGACTTTAAATTGTTTATTGTTACCTACTATCAAATAGAATAAGTTTTAATTATGTATTTAATTTTAAAAATAATAATTTATGCGTTGTTCTCAATTTTTAATAAAAAAAATAAAAAATAAAAACTAGATTATAATTCTATGATATTACAGTGTAGTAATAGGTATAGGTAGGTTATAATGTAAATACCTAAAACCTTCCTATATCATATAGGTATAATCTATTATTTGAAGCAGTATCAGAAGATTTCAGTAAAATATATGATGCTGTTTAGGTTATGTGTTCAGTATAAAAATCAACAGCTCACTGAAATGTATCACTATAGATGTAATACAATAGTCAATAATATACAAATATTTATTTAATGGAAATTGGAATTTAATACAATTTAAAAAATATAACAAATAACAAATGACAAATAAAATAATAAAAATATACCATTTATACACAGAAAAATAAATGTTTCTTTCTTTGTTTATCTGTCTTTTATAATGGTGAGCTTATTTTTACCTTTAAGTACAATGTTTGTCGTTAGTTTAACGTAATATACCATGTTATATTTATGTAAATCTTGAATATTAATTCCTTTAAATTTTTACATTCGTCAAGTACATCCACACAGTGACTTAACTGGGTAAAAACCAAGAAGCAAAATAATTTATTCACCAAAATAGAAATTATAACCTTTTAACATAAGTCTGAAAACTCATTTTATGGCTTAATAAAAATAGGTACCCAAGCCATTAAATAATAATATTAAGTGTATAAGAGTTAATTAAAAAAGGTGCTATAACTTGTTTGAAAAAAATAATATGATGATAGACTTGTAATCATAATTCATGAAATAATAATATTATTGGGTTATTTTCATATCTAATGCGATAACGTAGACAATACGTCAACATATTATACAACAGGTGAAATGTAAAATAATTGTACTTATATGCAATAATTTGATGAAGAAATATTTATGACAAAATATGTATGTTAAATGTATTGTATTTTTTCTTTGTTTGTAAGAATTAAAGATTTCTTCTATCGGCATTACTGGGAGAGGAAAAATGATAACTTCCCTCTCGAAAAATTGGGGTGGTGGGAGGCCCACTTACCCACCTCTCAATTACGTCACTGCTTCTACATAATATATCCAGAAATTATAAGATACATAGTATATTAAAATTATTTATTAGTACACATATTAATACCTACATATAAGTTATAATAGGTATAGGTATGCCATTTGTATATTTATTACATAAGTTAGAAATATTTTAAATATGTGAATAATCAATTTTAGATTCTGAGCGGAGCGAGGAAGCTAGTGATTTTTCAATGGTGTTTATTTTTATTTATTTTTTTTTATCCTATACACAAAATTTTTTCCAGAAGTAGTAGGTACTCTGGTTTCAATATATAGTATCTTATCTTTCATCAAATTGGAACAAGATGGTACTTCAGAGAGGTCATTTTTCAATTTTCTCAATATTTATTAAAGGCCACGGGATAAAACCCTCGACAAATTATCAAATTACGAAAAACCGCTAAAAATGTGATTTTAATTTCTAACACTTTGTTTATCACTATAGAAACGAATAAAAAATAATAATATTATATTAATTCAACTTACAGGCTATAATAAATAATAACAATATGAAATATCCAGACTGACAAATAGTCTCCGCTCAGAATCGTTTTTCTTATACAATGGTATAATATCATTGAATTCAAGTTTAATACGATTTATAACCTACTGTACAGTAGAGTGACATCCACTGACCAGCTTTTTAATTTTGTTTTAATTAAGTCCATTAACTAATAATTTCTAGTGGACATATCTATATAAAAACAGAGGCATTTAAAATATACTTTTTTATATTTTTATTGTACTGTATAATATAAAGTAGATACCTATTCTATATAATGCCTATTTTTTATTGTAAATCTGAAGTATCCATAAGCTATTACTTTTTATATCGTGATTTACATAATAATGTAATCGATAAGTTTCTAATGACCAACACTCATCTTTTACACTGAATAAAATCATACATTTCTCATATAATTAGTCATTATTGTACTTTTTTGAATTAAATCTTATTTTTCTTTGTGCTGCTCCCACGTATAAAATGTATTACTGCTTAAAACCCAGAAAGTTTCTAACTAAGTACCTACTTTCATATAGTATATACAACGTTTTCAACAAACTTTTTTACCGTATTTGAGATATACATTGAAAATTTATATAGTCTCTTTTATTTTTAACATCACATAATTATTTATTACTGGAGGACGGAACTTATTTGTTTTTACATACCTATTTGTATGTATACAATTGAACGGGAGTAAGATAATATCGAAATATAGAACTAATGGGTACATTTTTATTAATTACAAAAATGCATATTTTGAGATTAAAGAATATTGTAATGGAGCGAAAACACACGACAGAAAAAAGGCATTTCTAGATCCACTTCAAGTATGATCCGTGAAAAGTAGGAGGTTGTTAACAATCGAGAACAGCGTAGACCACACAAGAATACAAATATACTTAGTGCAATTGCCAATTTTACATCAGTAGAATATGGAAATATACTGATGTAAAATCACACATAGGAAATGGCAAGCCCATAAAGGGGATACGCCGTTAACGCGACAAACAGCTAACGTAAGAGCATTCAGCAACGAAATAGTACAATCAAAATGGTACACTTTACTTCAATTTCGTTATTCAAACCAACAATAACTACAATACTATACTGAAGAAACTGAAGGCTGGAAGCCCACATTAATAAACCAACTGAAGCTATTACACCAGGACCCACTGCTAGATCGAGACCACCGGCCTCCGCTCAACGAAGAAAGCGTAACACGAGGAGACACTGACCAACAACGCCCAAAGAAGTCGCCCGCTTATCGTGCCACAGTGCAATAAGTAATAACGCAAAGACGAAGAGTTGTGAGTCACTTATATAGCACTACCGTTGGATTCTCCCTCCGTGATCACTACGTTTGTACCTAGAGTAATGCCATTCCTGCGAATATTGTAATTATGTGATCGTTTACATCACTCATCGAGATTACTAATTGCAGGACCACCAACCAAGGTCTGGTCAGATGAACCGACCGCGTTATTCCCTTATTTAAGGGTATTGTATATATATATATATATATATATATACAGTGAGTAACAGAAGGATCTAACAAAAACAAATGCTAGTTAAACGTATTACAAAAACCGTGACAGTTATATGGATAATATATATAATTTAAGAAATATAATACTCATGTTAGGAAATTCCCAAAAATAATATTTTTAAAAAAGTTATTAGGTACGTTTTAAATTAATGTAATCCAAAAAAACATTTATGGATATTGAAAAAATTCTAAAAAATATTCTACTTGACTTAGATAAATTTATTTACCATCAAAATTATTGTTATAATCAGATTTACAAAATGGCTATGTTTAATTTTTTCAAAAAATATTGAATCAAATTTTTAAATTTTTATTTTCAGTTTCAAGAAATAAAAATGAAAATATATAATATAATAATATGGCGCAATTGTTTATATATTAAATAGAAGAAAAACATAATATTTAATATAACAAAAGTTATTGAATTAGTCAGTTTATTCTGTTACACCCTAAATCTGTATATATATTATTTACGTTTGTTATAGAAATAAATTAAATTTTATATAATAGAGAAAAGCAATTTTTTAATTTAAGAAGCGGTTAGTGGGTCTCACGAGTTCGTGTTTACCATTTCAATATTTAGTAGGAGCATTTTCGCATTATGTTCATGAATATATTATCATATATACAATAACTATGAAAAAATATTACAAATTCAACAAAAACACAAGGATTTAAGCTTTTGAAAAATTCAGTAAAAACTAACATAAAAAATAATGAAATCGAACTTCCAGACAATATTTTACCAAATATGGTGGCTGATGTTCAGTTTTCTCCAGTAAGGTTAAATAATCCATCTTTTGGAATTTACGAGTAAAACATCCTAACAGACGGGCGTACAAATATGACTCCAAGCTGTATAGAATAAATTAATATTGTGTTATTCACTATTTTCAAAAAAAAAAAAAAAAAATTATAAAGAAAAATCTATCTATAATATATTGTGCATGCAAAATTGATCAAATATGTTTAATACTGCCTTTTATTGTATTAGATATTTTTAGTTATACATATATAGATTTATAAGACAATTATAAAAATATGATTTGAACATTTAAAATATTTAAAAATATAAAATTATGCCATATTAAATTATATTAAAGATATATCGCAAGTTCAATTATTTCAAAGAAACAAATTATATATTTCCAAAACCCTAATAATTACATGTTCAACATTTCAGATTATTTGTATAATTTAACAATCAACATGGCTCCTAACTAACGGAAAATAATTAAAATATTAGTCAAACTCTGCTATAGTTATTTATAATAGGTAGTTGCAGATCTTAGATTTTTTTATGGTGGGTGCTATGTTGATAATAAAGCTCTACTTATATCTACTTACCATGAACAACTTCAGGGTAATAACCTAATTAACCTATTTGTTGGTAGTCTACGCCTGTGGTCTACAATCAAGAAGTTTAGTTCTACGTGATAACTGCTATCTAACCATTTATAATGAAAAAATGTTCAATGTGCGGAACGGTGGGTGCTTCAGCTCCCAATAGGTACTTAATAGTAATATATAAGTGTCAATTTATAATATTACCTATTAACAATTTTGTGTCAGTTGTAACACACCGAAATAATCCACTAGTTTCTTATTAAATTTAAGAGCTCGTGCTATAATATAACATAATATATGATATATTATATGTGTTTATGCTATACATATTGGCCTACCACTGCATAATAGTATAACGTTTGATGTTTCTAAAAGGAAGAATAATTCGAAGATAAGAAACACTTAACTACGGTAGAATACCGCTTATGTAAAAATCTACAGTGTCGTCTTATCATGGCGACTGCACCGATGATTGACATAATATTATGACCATTTTATTCAATAATATTGAACGCCAATTTATGATGATGATTGTATATTAAAATATACAAACCTAGTAACGGTTTTTAGTTGATATCATAATGTGCCTAATTATAATACAACTATGTTTTCTTTTTACGATAATAATAATTTATTAAATTTTAAATAAATGATAATTTAAGGTTTGTACAAATTTAACAGTCAAGATTCATCTTAATATTGTATTAAAAATTTAATAAACACGAGACACGGGATTGACAATACTGCAAACATTCAACGATTCTGCAACATAAAAATACGTTTATTGAACTCATATGGTGCCGATTACTAGGTAGGTATAGTTTAGAAAATCATAAAAATGTATTATTATATAAACATGTATTGCAATATTATTTTTACATTTCTTTAACAACCGTACAGAATTTGGATGTAACTATTTTGGGCAATAATCATCATGTATATCGAATATGAATAAAATATCAATGGTAACAATATAATATGTTATGGCATTTATTGTTTGTGATTTTTTTCCAATTGTATTTAATCGTGGACAGAAAATCGCAAACGTATTGAATCGTAATCTTGTTTTATAATGCACTACTATTATACAACACAGTCTAAATACGTGACCAGGTAACCGGTAAAACTTCTATTGTCACATGATTTTACACTTAATTGTGACGTTGACTTTAAACGTGAGAGAAATTCAAGATGAGTCACCTATAGGAAACAGAAATTTTAACAAAAGTACGTCAGTTTCAGTTAACTGATTTTTTTATGAAAAGTTGTTGAGTTAGTTTACAATTTGGTCATAAAAACATTAATTGTTCTTAATTGGACGTCAATAATAATCAATACCTATGATATTAAATTAAATATTTATGTAATATTATGCCTACATACGAAATAAAATATATACTTTGTATAAAATATTTATGGGCCGGATTTTAATTTAGTAAACCTAATTAGGTTATACCCATTCGTAATACGCCACTAATACCTACATTGAATAAGTAAATATTTGTAAAATTGCTGAGGTGTTAAATTAAATAAAAATAAAAATAAAACAACATTTTTATAGGATATTAATTTGTTATTAGATTTTTGCGTGAATCTTTGTAGTGGCAATTAAATAAAGTGCACCACAGTATTAACAAAGATAAGTTTAACGATGATCAATCCATAATTCACCTACAAAGAAGAAAAACCAACAACAGCTGATTTAGTAGAAGCGTTGAAAAAAAAAAATTGCCCACAGTAAAGTTATATACGCAAAATTAGAAACATAATAAATAAACAAAATTTAAACATTACCACTACAAAATTACGAACTATACGCGTCTACAAACAAAAATGAAAAAACTCTGAGGATTATACAAGATAAAGAAAATAGTCTACAGTATAACTTACCGAAAAAGTAAACAATAAATCGATTTGTTAATAAAAAAATTATAATGCTTTTAGAATTATTGTAATGTGTAGGTTAGGTCTTACAGAATATTTGTCATTTGACTTGCTTGATGTAAAGTTAATGATAAAATAGTAACTGATCAAAATATTATTTCAAACAATCTTATATAAATAGTGTTTCAACTTTCAAACTCTGTAAATAAACTAAATGGTATGGTGAATAAAACGACATTGAAATAAAAAAAGATTACAAAGAAAAAAGTTTCAAAAGAATACAATAAAAGCCTAAAAACAAACAGTGCGTAATAATAGAAACAACAATAAGTTTAGAACTTCGGGGTTAAGTCAGTTGATCAGTTGACCAATAATTTAGATGGGTGATAAGAATTTATAATCGTTTTTTGAAATAATATAGTCAGCAGTGGTACAATTTATAATTGAAAAAGAAAATTAACTTTTATTAAAGAATATTTGTGTTGAAAATTAATTTCCGTCATATACTGCACCTATCCCGCAATCAAAAGCCTGAAAAAAGCTATGACGAGGTTTTGTTTCCACTGCCCCTTTGACTTTTACATTAGGCACAATCAACAGCGACGTATCTACAATCCAAGATCAGTCTACAATAATATTGATGAATAAACAACCCTAATCAAAAATATTATATTGTATCAGGTGGTATATTGGTTCTGTGGTACATGGCGATATTAAAATTTGTTTTATCGTTACACTACATAGTACCTACCTATTGGTTTTATAATGTATAGTGCCTTTTTGATATATTTTACTTTTCCGGCCTCCGGGTATAGTGACAAATTAAACTCAGCTTTACATTTTAAGGCGTTATAGTATAGGCAATCTTTTTGCTTGATGTGAGTTAACATTTCAGTATTAATTGCGTATGCGAGACCGGAAATATAATTTATTCGGTTATACGTGCGAGCAGTTATATGAAATTAGGGTGACGAAACAACACCAATTGAAGGGCATAGGTTTACGTTCTATAAACTTCTGACGATTAATTATTATTTAGGTGCTTTTGATTTTAGACAATACGATAACTGGTGAAGTACAAAGATTTCGATTTGGCAAGAGGATGCGAGGTATTAAGTAGTTTTTTGAAGGGTATACCAATTTACTATTTGGTGAATTAGCGTATTACTCTGTAAAACTAGTACAGATACGCACATAATATAAGATCGTATAGGTGCCTTATTTTTTTTTTTTAAATTGAGAAATCCGTGTTTTATATTATGAATTATTATTTATTGTCATATGGCATTTATCAATCATCTATAAGTTTGAACCATGTAACAAATAATGAATATTAGTTGTTACTTCGTATAGGTGTACTTACTACTTATTCGTATAGTTATTAATCATCGTTCATGACCGAGGACCGTGATTATTGCAGGTTTTTTTGACAAAATTGAATTCAAATTGCCACCAAGAGATTTATCAAGTTAAATGTTATAAAATGTTAAATCTGACCTATGAAATAGCTCTTAATATTTAGGTAAAAAACAAAATACAAAACTAGATAATAAAAAATGTATTTTTGTAATGTTTGCGAATTTGTGAATATATTCCATAAGATCTTTGAAAAATAATTGTTCACGAGCAAACCAGCTTTTGATTGGTTAAATATGATTAGTTTTTCGCTTATTAAATTACAATATACATTGCATATATTTCATATCTTTGCCTTAAATTAATAAATAAGCGTATACCGTATAGTACCTATATACTGCACATATTTTTCATTTTTGAATTTTAAGTTATAATTTTCCGTTGAAAATATTTTAATTTAGGTAATCACTTTTATTTAGACAGTAATTGTATTAACCTAAAACAGAGAAACAACCCTTAAAACTGTACCTAGTTGGGTGGGGTACACCAGTGAAAATAGGCAACGCCTTGTTTAAGAGTTACGTATAATTCGCGGGATCGTTGTATTCTGTGTATCGTCAAGTCAGCCGCTAGTCCCGTCATAATATTATTATTGTGAGTGTTTCAAGTTTCGACGGTTTATTTAAATATAATATTCACCCGGGAAACTAATATTAGGTATACAACTGCGTGATGCGATGCGTGTAGGACGTAGGTACATTATAATTGTATCCGTATGGGATTCACTCCGGCCTGTGCATGTTGCATCTATATTATATATTATTATTATAATATCGTATGCGCGTGGTAGGTACTTACTGTGTTGATTTAGACTGAAACGAATGTCTTGTAAACGGTTTGCGAAACACGACAAAGTGGGGTGGGTGTGTGAGAGGGCGGGGGAGGGGACAATGCAAATAACTCAAAAAATAGTGGCATTTGGAAATTGCCTAGACAATCGGCGCGCAATTAGACATGACCCAGTAAACACGAATCTTTGGGCCGTGATTATAGTCAGATAGCGCCCCGGTAACCGGTGCAATTTTTCCCGACAATTTTGCAAACGACCCGTTGCCCGCGTTAGCATAATCTGCAATGCAACACGGCCATGTTTAGCGAACGGTTTTAGGCACAGGCGCGTATTACGTGTTAGGGTCACGCACGGCACACGTGTTTTCCCGTTTTAACGCGCCGTGTCCGTATAGACAATGCCCGCCGGCGTGCCGACGATTAATCGACATTTAAATTCGCCGTGTACTCGTGTTAGACTATATCGTATTGTTATTATTATAATATTATTATTATCCGGGAACCGGCCACATAGGTCACAATCGTAATAATATTATATTGAACGTATTTTGTATATTATTATCACCTACGGTTCATGATCGCAGAACCGCGCGACGTGCGATATGGCGCCGTCTCCGTCAGATTATTGACATATAATTATTACTCGTGTTGTTCGATAGTTATAGGTAGGTATCTATAATATAATACGACAATGCGTTTTACACGGATGTTTAGGTAGGTACCTATTATAACCGTGCACATTTTTGTGTAAGAACGCTGTATAGATCCAACATAAAACACTGCATTTATGTGATTGGTCAACAGCTATTAGTAGCGTATTTCAACTATTATTTTGCTATGCAATGATAAAAATAATAACCAAAATACTGACTAGCCGAGACGAACAGAGCAAAGTGTCGCTGCGTCCGATGTGTTTTTTATTTTATTCTTGTTTTGTAATAAATCCTAAATTATCCAACCTACATACAATAACGAATTTAAGTTTGTAAAACAAACAATTCGTTCAATGATTTGATTTTGAACCAATCGTGAATTAAATTGAAATGTTGAGCAACTGGTTACGCTGTTGTTCTTTTGTTTTTATATGGAGACATTTCGAAATTATAACAATCAAAACAGTACAATATATTTGTATAATGTATAACACACAACAAATATACACAGATACATAATAATATGAATACCTATAACATATTAAACAATAAGACAATTTTATATTTTTAACACATATTTGCGTATCGTTGAAATTGATAAAGTTTTTACTTTATTTAATTCATCTAGTTATATCTATAAAAAAATAAATTGACAAATTAATTCATTTAATAAACTATAAAAAAAAAATTCATAACAAATTAAATCGTATGAATACATTTAAGAAGGTAAATTAGATATATGACAAATTATTATTAACTATATAACTCCTATAGTTTTTATGTGCACAAGTATATTAATGCATGAAGAGTGAAGACATTATTTTTTGATTTATAAAATTCACTTAATATTAATATTCATAAATTGTTTTGCTAAAAAGTAAAAAATATACGGTAAAACAAAATTTATTATAAGTAGTTTACAAAAATTAGTTAGTACTTAATGTTTCCTCAAGTGCCTTTTATTTATTTCAATCTATTAAATGTATTTTTTCGCTGTCCATATTTTATTAGTTCAAAGTAAAAAAGTACCTTTCAGTTTTTATATTTCCACGGGATATGTCTGCTTCCGCTAATTATCCAGTTTGCTGTAATATTAGCAATCAAGTGCATACTAAATACATATAGCTACTGTTGATTCTTTAATTTTCCGAGTATTTTTTGTGATAATCTATTGTTATATTTTCCTTTATGTTGTCTGTTTAGTAGATTTAATATGTTCTTTTCATCAACCATTTTGCTTTTATTTACTATAGCAATATTTATCCATAGACATTAAAAAAGTAAAGTTTTCTTTAAGTAAATAGGTACATTGTGTAACAGTAGCTGTAGAATATAATTTTAGAAATGTATTTTGGAAAATTGAGGACAGGTAAATTAACTTATTAAATATTTTTAGCTTAAAAAAATAAATAAATCGTTTAAAACCATTTTAAAACATTATACTTATTGTAATAGTATTATAATTTATAATACTTGTAGCAATGTGAAGGGTATTTGGCTATCCGTGATTTGATGTAATTAAGTTACATCAAATGTAATTAAGTAATGGTAATTAAGTAGCAGTGCATGTTAATTACTATTTATATAAACTATAAAGTAGTATATAATAGGCTTAACAGATAATAATATTAAATAATGACAATATGATATATTGAGTGGTGAAGCCGCCCATTGAGAGCACTCATCCTTTTGTCACATCAACAAAATCTATGTTCTCGATGTATTACCGATGAACCGTGTTATGCAAGTAGTCATAAAAACAGTAAATTACATTTGATCACATGCTCTTCCGCGCCGGCAATTTAAGGAGTTTCTGAATGAATTGGATTCAGAATATCGTGACGTAATATACTCAGTCATGTCAGGTGGTTAAGTCGTGGAAAATTTTTACAGCGATTTTACCAGTTACGCCAAGAAATTTACTTGTTTAACAATGATATAAATATGATAAGCAAAGACCAGTAATATAATTAAGAATGATGAATGGTTATATTGGATTTGTGCTTTTTAGTGGATATTGATGAAAAACTCGACCAATTAAATACATCATTTCAGGGAAAATAATTAATAATTGACACATTTAAATATTTAATCACATCAATGCATTTTAGAAAAAATGTTTGTTATTTGAATTTCCATTTTAAAAAAAATAACGTTAAATACTATCTACTGCTAAGTTAATTGAAAAATTCAAAACATATCGATTACGTTAAATATGCAAAGGAAATAAGAAAACTTATAGCTGCTTTCGAGAGTCATTTTACTAATTTAGACAAATACAAGAAAATATTTGAAATATTATATTAATTTCCTTTTCATAATATTTATGTCGAAATGGTCCACGAATATCTACAAATTGAACTGATTGACATGCAATGCAATAATGTATTAAAACACATTTTTGAAACATCAAAATCAAAAATATGAATGAAATAATCTTTATAACATTAATGTCACAAAAAATATTTTCTAATTTGAAGAACTGGCTCAAAAAGTCGTGAATGCTTTTGGATTAATTTACGCCTGCGAGTAGTTTTTTTTCGAAAGTAAAATTCACCAAACGTGATAAGTCGTGAGCGTGGTTTACCTATGCTCAAACCTTAAAAACGAAAACCTGCAACATCAATTACGATGTGCAAGTACACGTAGTTCTATAGATTTTCAAAAGCTAAGTGAACAAGTTGATAAATAAATACATATTTCACTAAATAAATAAAATATAACTATTGTGTTATTATTTTTTTTTTTATAAACCATGAGTAATAATAAAAATAATAATAATTCACAATGTTTGTTTTAATTAATATTTATACACCAAAACTTTTTTTTTATTTTGTCCAAAACTAATATTATGTATAATTTAGTATGCGGCCCTTGAGACTATAATGCATTTCTAAAATGACCCGCAAGATCATTTGGGTTAGCCACCCCTACTTTGGTGTGTATCATTTTATTGCCTAATATAAATTATATTATATTTTTTTTATTAAATGTAGGTATTCAATCTGTGATATTACCTACTAATAATTATAATCATCATAATTATATAGTGATATTATAATAGTATTGCAGCAATGCGTGCTGCAAACACGTTCACAACCACACTGAGCAGTATGACATGACATTCGCTCATACGATAGGTAGATTACATATTTATAGGCACACATATTATTATTATATTATTGTTATACCGTTCCGGAAAATCGATTTCATTTACAATAATAATATTATGTAGGTACACATCTGGTCGGTAGTCGGTACACCTAGCATGCAGTGTAACTATAAGATATCTCATATTATATTATGATATTCCTACATCCATTGTAGACCTACCGACAGCGCACCTGTCGATATAATAAATGTATATATATATATATATATTTATGTACTAGAAATGTAGGGTATTTATAACAATGTTAGAAGACGTAACTGGATAATATTATATTATATATACACACGCATACACCTACCTCTCTACCTATATAAATCCTACTGTTATTTCTTTTTTTTATATTCTTTCGGTTATTATGTCATGGTTTGGGTCTGGTGGCAGAGAAAAACGGTACAGCCAGTGAAAAATGGAGGGAAACTAAGGCAATACATAATTAACGGTCTCGAGCCAGTGTCCGTCATAGACCACTCCACCTTCACACCGGGAAATCGTAGTTTTTTATTAGATAAAGTACAGAGCTACATTATCATTATTTTTATTATTATTATTATTATTATTTATTGTCGTTTTTTAGTATTATTTGTATATTATCGTTGTGGTTAATGTTATTACTATCATTGTCAGTATCCTCGGATAGTTCACTGGACATCTAGAAAATTCCAACAGTATAAGCCGTCCATAGTTCTCGCTGTTGCCGCCATATACTGAACTTCTAGAGATACGCATAAAATATTGAGGACATTTTAGAGGAAACATCTATCGATCTACTCACAAAACATGATCTCCGCACTACCAACCCGGGTAAGTCAATACATAATATTATTATATAAACGCGGGTACCTACATAGAAGTATATAACAATAAAACATTATCTCTTCTGAATTTCGACTGCGGCTATCTTGTTGTCTTAGCGATCGAACGCTTTTCCACAAAAATCATTTATCTGTGAATTATTTCAACTTTTTTACGTAATATTTGTAGAACCTACGAGTATATTCATGCTATATGATACACTATATTATAATATATTTTTACGTCACCCGAAATTAGGATAAACGCAGTGGAAAAAATAACAACTGATAATAACTACTGTTAATGTCTAATGGATTTTAATATGCATCGTGTTTTTCACTATAAATACAACCACCTATAGCCTAAAAAATCGTAAATTTGCAAGTTAGAAAAAAAATCATTAATTATCTTAATATATAAAATATAGGTAAGTAATTTGATCTTTGATATTATATATATTATTTTGATGCCTACGTAACAAACGACGCGAACAAAATTGGAGATATTTGGAGAGCTACTTTTGTTTTAGTATATTATTACGGGGTCATATTGTATTACATTATACTGAGTAAATATTTCAGAGTGACTTATTTACATACATACACGATCATAATATACCATCTAAATCAAATATTTATTTTTAATAATATAGAATGTATGAAAATAATCTTTTCAAAACATTTCTTAAGATATTTTATAAGATTCGTTTAGAATTAAATCTATCGATAAAATAATGTAATTTTATTTATTTTAAATTCATAACGAAAATATCACTTTCTTAATAAAATATATTTTTTAAAAATGTAATAAAATTTGATATTTTAGCTTAAATATAATAAAACAAATTATTAACTAATGAGGGTCCTCTCTAGTCTCTAGTATCAAATCAGTTTATAGATAAAAATACCTACAATACAGACTAAATGTTAAGTTTATTGATCTACTAACCAGCGTAAAATACATTATAGTACATCGCAAATACTAAATAACACTTTTTCATTAATTACCAAATTATAGTAGACAATTTAAAAATTAGAGTTATTTTTATTATAATCAAAAGAAAATATATTTTATACAATTTACAGAAAAGTAGTTTCAGAATATATTTCGTTCAGTATAAAAATCTGATTAGAGTTACTACCTAGGTACTAAGATACCTAGATACTACAAGTTTTGTCTTGAAAATGAGTACCTACCTACGGTGTAATCATACTAAATCGTTTAAAAATGTAATCTAAATTCATATTTTTTCTCATCACATATAATAGCATATACAGAGGTGAGTAAAAATTACACGTTTGTATTATGTTTCACTATAATCTATTTTCCCCTCTCACGTAGATTACATTAACTTTACAACGACTAACGCAATGGATAATATTGTTATTGAAAATATTTCCTATATAAAACTCTCACCTACCTATGTTTTGGTATAGAGTGACCTAAATTTGTTTTTAAATATTTTAATACTTTCAGCTCTGTACATTTAATAGTTTTAAAAGATTAAACTTAATTTGGGTATAAGTTTTGAAAAAAATAAAATTAAGATAAAAAACCACTTTAATTTCTATAGATTATAGTTTGTTTTGTATAAGCTTCCTCACAGAAAAATATTGGAGATGTAAAATTTTGGACAATATCTCATTAGATAGGGACTCGAATTTATTATAAGATAGGTATATCAAATCTATGTATATATTAAAAATCTCAAATTTAAGTTGCCATTTTATAAACTATAGAAGATGGAAAAATTGTATTTTCATATTTTCATTCTGACTTGCTAATGGTACAAAGGTTTTTAAATTAAAAAACTTGTTTTTTTTTCTTTAAATATTTAATACTTAAATCGAAGTCAACCAGTTAGTTAAATTATTCGCTATATCAGAATTTATTAATTTAAAAATATACGAAGTATTTTAAAATTATTTATTATTTATTTATTTAAAATATATTTTAATTTACATATTATGCGATATAACGTAACATAATATTAAGATTCCTTAAAAAAAAAGTCAGTACTGAAATAAAATCGAAAATTGATTTACAGCTATTTCTCGAGTGGTGTCCACTGTCGAGTGACGTAACATTTGAATTAATCTAAACACAAATAATACGGTACTCGGACGAGTTGTTTACTTGGATTAATGCTGCACGAAATTTCACATACTCCAAAATGTCGATAAATTTATATCTATAGATATTCCAGTCAATAAATATTTACTTACTAGGATATATTGATAATTTGTTCCGGCCAATAAAATAAAAACATTTATAATGTACTCGTATATTGATGTTTCTAGGTAAGAATAGCCCATTATATAAATTAGGTATATTGTTTTCTTTTTATTTTCGAATGTCAATAATCCAAAAATAATATTATGACGGTCAGTAAATCACTTAAAATTTGAAAATAATATATTAGTACTAGACGTCTAGACTTACCCTCCAACTTGTAGTATGCCAATATCTACCATAACCATGCTAGACATATTATTATACCCCGAATACTCATCATATTGTACTTATCCAATTTATAATTCAATAATAATATTGTACAGTATACATTCCATAAATATTCCATAAGACCATATTTATTTCCTAAACTACAATATTCATAAACCATATTACTATATTATTATTACCATTGCAAAAATCATTTTTAATTCTAAACATTCAAAAACATTTATATTTTAGAAGTAGGTAATAGTAAATAATATTTCATATTTTATCACTGCCTATTTGGGAAATACATAATACATGATAATATAAATCCGAATGAGTTTGAAACATATTTACTGTCCATATTTAAATTAAAAATAAATATTTTTATTTTTACTATACCCAATGGGAGTTAAAAGTATATAATTTTGGAAAATATATTTAAACTTTGAACGTAAAAGTATATTTACCGAATGAATGAATTTGGTTTTCATGAAGCTAAAAACTAAAAAGCATACAAACGTTAAAATATGTTTTAATGTTCAATAGTTAAAGTTTCGTACAATCGTACACGTTAAATTGTGTAAATATATGTTTATACACTGCACGTACTCGCCAGAAAATATTTATTGACACTAATGTGTTGTCTCTAATGATCATTTTTATGTTCTTAATCATTATTATAATTACCTAGATTTTTATGTACCTAAGCTTATAGAAAACTATCCAAAAAGTTAGATAAAAATATTTTTATAATATTATAGGTAGGTACCTGCCACCTGGTACACTTATGATACAAAAAAGTCATCTTAGGGTTACCTATAATGTTAATAACTTGGCATACCTAAATTTTCGAGAATAGTGCAATATTAATTGTTCCGCTAACTACCAATGTGTCAAAGAAATTCGTTCGAGAAATTCTGAGACGCATATATTATCTAATATTCTATCGCGAATAAGCACTGCATGTTTATTGCATTAACAATGTCACGTCAACGAGAAAGACACCGAAAGAAAAGCTTCAAAATTATTCGTAACAAAAGACGTAAACGAATATATATCGGTTAATAGTGTTCAAACCGATAACGTGAAACTGATATTGAAGTGGGCGCACGTGCTGTTTATTATAATATTGATATAATAACATTAAACCTGATGATATTGTAAATCGCAGGAGATAGTATAGATAGTATTTTTTATAAAAAAAAATCAATACATTTTCTCAAACGTGGCACGTTTCAACTAATAATGACTATATTATTAATACGTTATTCATGCATTAGGTATCGTGTAGTTTTTAAGAAGTAATACAAAATAGATGCAGTTAGCATAATATAAATAAATTATACAACAAATTTGTCTTCAAAAACCTGAAATCGAGTCATGTTTATAAATATTAATAGGCTTTTTGTGCCATAGGTGAATAACAACTAATAATTAAAACCAAAAAACAGAGCCTTCCTTAGAAATTTCGGGCCCCGGGGGTAACTTTTTGGTGGGATCCCTAAACTTGAATTATAAATTCAAATTTTTTGCTTTATCGTTTTATCATATTAAATTTATTTTTTAAGATTACAAATAAATTATCCCATATAAGTCTATAATTAATTATTTAATGTTATCGATATGATTATATTATTAAATCATATATACCTGTATTGCAGTAATGTATGGGGCTCTAATTATGTCGAGACCCGGGTCTGCGCAGCCCCTAGCCACCATCCCACCTAAGCAGGGCTTTGACAAAAATAAATGAAAACGATAAAAATATTCTGATGCGCAATTATATTATTCACAGCACACAATTTTTAACTTCACACAGCAGTCAGCACAAAGAATGTTATGTAAACTGTAGACTATAGTCCCCAACTACAATAACGATTTCTCGTTTCTAGGCTTTCGGAATATTAGTTTTTGCGACATGGGCGCAGAGATCTGTTTGGTGTCAATACTACGGTGAGCAGATAGGGGATGGTCATGGTGGTCATAATGAAGAACATCATGAAGATCATCACGTAAGTACACACAAATCAAACTTTATATGTTAATAATATTGGGTAGTAAAAGTAATATTTAGTACTATTTGTACTTTAAATTAGTAGTAACAGCTTTATTAACTGTCACAAAAACTCTATGTTATGTGGACAATTCAGATAAACTGGGTGTATCAATTGATTTGATACTGAATAATAATATATGAAAACAATTAGCTTATATCACAATATGGGAAGGATAAAAGCGCAGTTTCAAAGAGTGACCAACCAAAACACCAATCTATTTTAGGTCAACAATGAAATATGTATGGGAAAATTATTTTAATTTCTAAATTAGTCTTTTTTCATTTTTGTCTGACAATAATGAACAATAATGTAATTCATTTTGTGTAAACATAAATTTAAAGTTTTCTTTTTTTATCTACTATATAGTTTTTGTAAGATAATTTTATCCTGCAAGTGTCGCGTATGACCGACAACTTTGTGAATTAATTTAAAATTTGGATTTTCGGTCGGTTTGCAGGTGAAGCCGCTTTACAAGTACGGATATTGGGTGCACGATCCAAAAACGAAAGATGTTAAGAGCCACTGGGAACACCGGGACGGAGACACGGTGCATGGTTCATACTCGTTTTTGCAACCGGACGGACACATGAGGGTGGTCGAATACACGGCTGACAAGCATAATGGATTCAACGCACACGTCAAGTACATGTACGAAGGACACGGAGGAGGCAACGATGGAGGGAGCGGTGACGGTGGCGGATTCGGGGGAAGTGGTGGTGGCGGATTCGGGGGGAGCGGCGGTGGTGGAGGATTCGGCGGCGGCTTCGACAACCATTTGGAGGACGCGTCGGGAAAACAGTCCGCACCGATCGGAGGTGGTGGTATCGGAGTGGGAGGCCGACCAAAGCAGCCGTTACACAAGTTCTACAAGAAACCACGAACGGAAAAACATGGCGGCCAACCGGGTCAGTATAAAAAACCGCATCAGTTCGACGGCCGTCCGAAACCAGTGGGTGGATACAAGAAACAGCGGCTGTCGCCATCCGCGGAACAGTCGGCTGAACACCACCTTGGTGGTAGACCCAATAGCCATTTCGATCAGCTGCCCAAGTTCGGCGCCCCTGGACATCATCAAACCAATTCATTAGGTGTCGGCGGCGGCGGTAGCCCCGAACGTTACCATGCAAATCAGCTGGGCGGCAGTGGTAGCCCCGAACGTTATCACGCAAATCAGCTGGGCGGTGGTGGTAGCCCCGAACGTTATCAGTCGAGCCATTTGGGCGGCGCCAGTCCGTTCGGGTATTTGGCCGAGGAACAGGGCACCGATCATCCGGTTGAACACTTATCCCGCAAGTACTCGTCGACGACGTCGGCGGACACGTCTGCCTACCTGACCGGCATCCAACAACTATCGTCCGAACACGACCCAGTGGTACACCGTCAGACGGACGTAGCTCCTGCAGCGTCGACGGAACGCCAGCACCACAGCGGTTCGTCCGAGGAACGTCAGCCACAAGTACCGGGCTCGGAACTGGAGCCACCTCAACCGGTGCAGGTGAATGGGCCTTCCGAAGAGCCGCGTGACGATGGAAGCGCGCCGCTGCAGTACGACGATGCCGACAACCGTTCGCAGGAACGGGACGATAGGGACGGCAGGGACGGCCAGGATGACAGAGACGACAGGGATTACCGGGACGACCACGCAGCTGACTCTGCTGACAAGACAGCGGTGACGGTACAAAAGCAACCGTTGCGGGAATACCGTTTCGAGGAGCCGCCATACCCGTTCGAAATTCCCGAAAGCGTGCAAGTCTCCGGCAAATACCGAAAGAGGCACTCGCCGCAGCCGCCGGTAAACATGCACAGATACACGGCCGCATCGTCGTACTTTCCCAGCTGGTACGGCGGTAGCAGACACTACGATTAGGGGGCATTAGGACTGGCCGATTCGCGACCGCGTCGAAGGGCTGTTTTCCAGGAGCAATAATATTATAGTTGCGCTTTGTTGTTATTTTTATTGTTAAATTGTTTTAGTTTGCTATCAATATTTCCATTTCCATATTGGTAACTATGTAAGCATAGGGTATCATTGCCTACGAAACTTTATACACACATTGAGGTAAAATCGAGTAGAATAACGGCATTATAAATAATAGAAACAATATTATTTACATAACAGTATAATAGTACATAATACTAAAGAATGCACATGAAGCTATTCCTATAATCATATTGAAACTCTGCAGCCACAAGATTGACGAAGAAAAACAAAAACAAAAATTTAAACAACAACTTTTGATGAACATGCCACTCTAAGATAACGAAACTGTGGTAACCATTACAGGAATACCGTTTCGACACGAACCTGCGATGACGTACCCCTTCAAATTATTGTCGTGAATGTACACGTACCTGTTTGGTAAATTTCCTCTTTTTTAAAAACTTCATCGTTCATCATCCACAGGGCAGAAGTGTTCAATATTGTGAATCGTATGAAAATATCTGCACTAAAAATAATTTAATTATGAACGGATATTACCCACTTAGTCTAAGAGTTTGTCCGTTTGGTCCACCTGGAATCCTTTTTGGTATCCCACCATCCCAACACGAACGTATAATATCCCGAATTACCGACGAGTATTATCCACAAAAATATTTTAAAGTATCAATTTTTATTCATGAATACCTCGTTAAAATCTTTATTTTATCAACCTCTTGCGAATATAATATTATATTGTTGTTAAACATTATTAATTTTTGTTTACTGTCACATATTATTTTTATCATAATACCTTTTTTTTTTTTTTTTTTTATTTAAAACATATATTTACAATCTATTTTACAATAATCAGTAAGTATGATGACAAAGTTATATAACATTATAAAATATTCGAATAGGAAGACCCTCAGTAGTGTCACCTGACCAGAGATTAATCATCATAATACCTACATAGATTTTTCTATTTTATTTCTCGAAACCGCCGTATCGTTTTGCAATATTGTAAATCATTATTTAAATCAATTCGATACAAATTACAAACGATACATGTTACTCTAAGGAATAATGAATAAAATATTAGGTACAAAATAATTATTTAGGTACATTTGTGACTTTGTAGCTGTATTATTAACTATATAATATTATAATATAGATATATTTTAATATTATCGTATGTGTATTGTGTATTATACTATTGTGTTAGTTATTCCTCCTAAAATATAAAATATACAACAATAAGATTTCATTACGAAATTGTTCAAATTAATTAAAATGTTATTTTATATTTATTGACGTACAAAATGAATCAGATACATAACATTTAAAACTAATTAACAAAACAACTTATTGAAATTTAAAAATTTACTTTCATAGGTTCTGAGCAGAGCGATGGGTTTTGTTATTAATTTTTCTTTTCTAAATCATGATTTATAATTATTTTATATTATTTTAATGTGTTATAATATTGAATAGGTATTTACAATTTATTACTAATGCAATGTTTAGTTAATTATATATTATTTTATACTTAAGGAACAATTAATAGTTTTAACGATTATTTATACTTAGGTTTTAGATTTTTAAAGATTTTACATGAACATATTATTTTTAACATTTTCTTTAGTTGGCTATATTGACTATCTGTGAGTTGTGACTCATCATATAGACCCTATATAATAGACTATAAGATTAGTCATACAATTATTTAAGTAAGACAATAATTTTATTATGAACACTTAGGTACCCACATTATTAGTTTTATAAGTAAATTAAATAACTCTGTTGAAGGTTATAAAACAAAAACACGGGTATCCACACGCCACCTTATTTGACCACAACAAAAATAATATGTATTTATGAAACGTATTATAGAACGGTCCATTACACAGTTCCATTCTAACTTGGTTCAAAGGAAATTATCGTAATTTTTCTGAGTGTCTGCTGCACATAAAAAGCTGTTTTTCTTTTTTTCCCCATGATGTGCGTTTGTAAAGTTTTTGGATTGTATCTGTGGATATTATTTATACCAACTCTGTGTGTGTGTGTATGTGTGTGTGTGTGTAGTCTACGTTATAATGAACAAACTAAAATAATATGAAGTTTAATCAGAAAATAAGATAAGGATGCCAGATTTTAATTAAATTATATATTATATAGAAATCATAACTTACAACACCGACGTGTACGATAATGTATACCAACAATTATAGATAAATAACAAAACTCTCCAGTTTTTCTGCCAAACTCCACGAACGATTATAATGCGTTTCAAAAAAACTACAGCTGCAAGTGTACAAAGTATAAGCATTTAACAGATTGCTCAAGTTTCAAAACTGAAAACGTATGCATAAAAGTATAGTAAAATATTCACTAACGGTATAATCTACAATATGCATACAGCAAGTTCCCGTTTTAATCCTAAATAGGTAGACGATTAAGTTTGTGAAATAAAACGTTAGCCGAAATGCTCTCTATTTTTTTGGTAAAAATATACAGCCACGCTAGCCAGACTGTAAATCACAACAACAAAAGCTCACTATAATATGTCTTTATCTCTGGTCATAGTGTAAGCCACTGTGGACTGTATATAAGCGACACTATTGGAATTTAGATACTCGCTGATGATTTGTCATCCATGACGTACAACTGACACTTTTCGTTCAGTGGGTGATGCACCCAACAACGATTTTGAAGATATGTAAGTATTATTTTACCCTCGCAGTGAAATCATGCTGTGTGATTTATAATTTGATGACCGGTGTAGTGTTAAATATAACTTATCAAAAATGCATAAATACATCATAATATCACAAATTCAAAATATAATATGCATATATATATATATATAATCGTTATAATAAAAAAATTGCTAAATAGGCAACTATTAGATTTCATTAATTTTAATTAGAACTTATTGATAAGAAAACAAATATTTTTTGAATCAAATAATATTAATTAAGATTGTACCTACGTACAGTTTCCCCTACTTGGAGCAGCAGGTTAGGTCACTTTGTACGGTTGGGTAAAAAGGTACATTGCAAAACGCGGACACTTTGTACGGTTGGGTGAAAAGGTTCATTGCAGAACGCGGACACTTTGTACTATTATATACATAAAGTATATATTATAAATATAAGTTATATACCTAAGTTAATAATACTATCTATTATATATGCCAAATTGTATTAAAAATGTTATAAATATTATTTGGTAAATCTGGGGAAACATGGGTACATATAAATCGATAATAGTTAATTAATTAAGTAAATTAAATATTTAAAAGCGAATTATTTTAAAATTGATTTATTTTGACGAATTATTCCAAAATGTATTTATTAAACCCTCAATAAATATTAATCTATAATTATGCATGTGCACTTTATATCTGAGCTTGACACCAGTTATTATATCAACATTATATTTTTTTTGTCATTTTGACATACTTCCATATTATACTATAATACATGTAGTTTTTAAAGATTTTGTTCAGTATTATATTTTATTTGTCATTTTTACATATTTATATTGTACACATTTTTCATTTACTTTAAAACTGAAATATAATACAATTTATTAAAATGTATAATCATATTATTGATTGTTTGTTTATTTTGATTATTAGTATACAATAGCTATAATAATTTACTACTCATTTTTAATTTTTCTATTTTAATAATTGACATTATATATACTTACTACTTAGGTATATAACTTATATTTATAATATATACTTTATGTATATAATAGTACAAAGTGTCCGCGTTCTGCAATGTACCTTTTTACCCAACTGTACAAAGTGTCCGCGTTCTGCAATGTACCTTTATACACGACCGTACAAAGTGTCCGCGTTTCGCACTTTTAATCCTTGACCGTACAAAGTGACCTAGAACCGCAGCAGTAACATGGCATTAATTATTAAACCCTTAGCACATAATCTCTATTCAATCAATAGTCAATAACCAGTTGGAAGTTACAGACCGCATAACAAAGTTTGCCAATAATTTTAATTTCAACGACCCTGGATAAATTAATTTTATCCCTATCGAGCCTTTAATGTAATATTATACAATTTTTTTTGCGAATTGTTTGACGTTATATTATTCATTAATATTTATTCTGATATTTATTTTTTTTTCTGTTTGAAATTTAAACGCATCTTTGTTATTATATATTTAAAACTGTTATCGGGAATCAGCACACTCGAATAAATAATTAAATGATAACACAGGCAAACATTATCAAATTATTAATAAGTTCTATTTCAGTTATTTAATAGCTAGTATAACTAATAGAAGTGACAAATAATAATTTTATCCACATCATGAAATCTGTTATTTTTAATATTTTAATATTTTTTTCAAAATGTCTTTGTCTGAAGTTAGTCGGAACTGAATTGTTTTATTATAATTGCAAAGATGTTAATTATTTTATTTTAGTACTGACTGTGGCTGGTGGTATGACATCTTGATAATTTATACGATTTTCTTTCAGACGGATGATTTAATGTAATACATGCTAATAAGGCTCTAGTGCTTAACATACTAGTTGCGTTCCTTATATATATATACATACATTTTATGTTTAATATTTATAAGAAGTATATTTTCGTATGCATATGCGTAAGGGTATAATAACTAATAAGTATATAAAATATATATGGTATATGGATAAGATAAATTATAGGTACACAAAATAAAAAATACTCATATGAATGATTTGAAAGAATTCAAGGAGAGATAACACCCATTAATGACACTAGCAAACGTCTAAAATTTAAATACAAAAATAGGTGTAATAAACTAATTGCAACCCTGTTTTTTTCTGTGTATATCCTAGTCGCGTCCCAAGTTACCCATTTTACTTGACTTGACAAAAAAACCAGTAATATATACTTTATATATGTCATAAGAATATATTATAATTATTATATAGGTAGGTATTATTGAGAAAGAAAAGTTAATGAGTAGTAGGTATATTATAATTTACAATGGGAAATTTCTTTTGTTGTATACTGAGCTTTAGACTTAAAGAATGTGTGCCTATGTTATGAATTAATAGGTACACATATGCAACAGTGTATTATTTCAGTGATGTTGCATTAAATAATGATATTAATTAAAATCAACTCCATAAATAAATGTTACTAATGAGATACAAATATCCAGAATCATAATCCGAGAAATTTTGTAGTTTCGTGTAAAAATAACTAAATTATAACAAATAAATGCTCGAGTCTTAGTTAACCTTGACCGATAAATGTCTATTATTGAAGCTGTGAATGACTACTCGTAATGAGTTATCAATTAATAGTATACCTAACGGTTTTTAACGAAAAGGTATTAAAACAAATATTTTATACTTTATAGTTGAGTGCATTTAAATAGTATGAGCTATAAAATATATAAAGTATTATTTACATCATGACAAATTATATAGGTATCATCACAGTTGTAGTAGTTTTACGCAGTAGATACGCATCTTCTTCACCTCCCGCCTAAATCGTAGTTCTCCACTTCTCATTGGTTGATTTTGTTCTATGTTATATATGTATGTATATGATTGACAGCCAATAAAAACTACGATATAGATGAAGTAAAGAGCGGAGGATGCGTATCAAAATGCTGTGATGATACCAATATAATATGAAATGATTTACATCCATAATAGTGATTTCATATAGGTTTAGACATTATTAGATATATCATATAGTATATAATGTCGAATGCTGTAGACTGATAAAATAATAAATAATAATTCATTCGGTAATGTATAATTGTAGTTTTTCTTTACAAAATAAAATATAAAACTATATAATCATACTTATTATACTAGATAACAATATTATATAGCGTATAAAAATTCACATGTCTGTAAACACACTATATCCTAGGGTGGACAACTAAACAATTGTGTTAAATTTAATCTATTTATTAACAATGCCACCTGCAGTATCATTTATTGTGTTTTAATTTTTAATACAGTTCTATAATATTATCCAATTTTTTTCTATACGAATGTTTTAATTTTTTCTTGGTCGAAGACTTATTTAGACTGCAGAGATATTTATTATTCTGTTAATGTTATCTACTTTTAATAACTATCAATTTATATTTTATCCATTTCACACATGCCGTGGGATTGCATGTTATATTATTATGCATTTTGATTCAATCAGTGTAAGATATCGTTACTGTATTAATTCTACGAAACATAATCAATGCGTTTTCATAAAATGTGTGCGTATAATGTAATGTGTTTCAGGATTATAGAAGAATTTATAAGTCAAATTAATAAAAACTATTAGTGTGCATAACATCAAAAAAGTATTATTATTTGTACCAAATTTATTTATATATTAAGCAACTGTTATTGGACTCGGCCCGTGTACATTCTTAAATATATAAATAATTGACATTTTTAGTACTAATAATTAAACCAAAAAATCCATTGTCTATGAGTACGGTTAGGTTAGGTTAGATTAGATAACCATGTATGTGAGTGAATAATTGTATTCCAAAAATTAAAATGGTTCAAAAGTAAATAGGATAAACCTATTAAATGTATCGTTTGAAACTATTATTGGGATATATTCTATGGACTCAATCATTCGAATATTGCATTTAACTAACATCCAAAATGCAGATGTGCTGTTAATTGCCTGTGATCTGTGAATCAAAAAAACGTAAAAGTATATTAATATTTTTTTTTATCAAAAACCAAATTGATAACAATGTCGGAAATCGTATTCGTACTACAAGGGGTGAGTAGGTAACAGTTCTGCTTTATAGGTACAGTAGGCAGTAGCGTATCTAGTGTTTTTTTAAGGGGGGGGGGGGCTATATGTATAAAATGTTTAATAGTCATTATATATTATATAATGTATATATATTACATATATATATATATATTATATTTATTGTATTATAATATAAAATTATATATTATATATTATATACGTTGTATTAAAACGAATTTTCATCTATAAACTTATGAAATGTTGTATAATTCAAAAACTAATAATTCTACATACTTGAAATTTTCTCCAAATGTTAAAATTATTATAATATATATTTATGATTAAATTTTGTTAAAATGTTCAAACAATTTTGACTTTTTTTGAGCTATTTATGGTCATAAGAAAATTTTTAAGATTTTGTAAATTATATTTTAAAAAATAACTGAAGTTAGAAATTCATAAAATATTTTCTTTTCATAGCTAACACTATACATTTTACTAGGTTACTAACAATTTTTACTATCCTACTAGTTACTACCTCTATGAAAAAGAAAAAGATCACCGGAATGTTACGATATTTGTAGCCAGGAGAATATGAGATATATATTTTTTTTCAACTATTAAATTTGATTATGTATACAAGTATGCTAAGCAGACATAATGTCTCCGCTCAGAATAGTTATCGTATACAATGATTTATCATTGAATTCAAATATAACGCATCCATTAGAACGACATGCTCAACAACTACTGTACCCACTTGTTCACCTTTTTTTTTGTTTTATTATGAATTATGATGTATGTGACATTGTGACCGATCTATACAGTATGAATACCAGTATACCTGACCTTATGATATAACATTCGGGTAATGGTTGCAGGTAAAAAGTAGACCCAAAAATGCAAATAGGTATATTATATTTTATAGGAAAAAATATCGACAAGTAAAAACTATATTATACATATACAACGTATCTTTGTAGACATTCAAAACTTTTTCAATATGACGTTGGGTATTTGTATTTTATTAAGATTTTCCAATTTTATTTGCAAATGACGGTCGATGGCCGTAAAATTATTTATGGATGCACTCGCGATAGCGTGTACGCGAGTAGGTACCTATAGGTACCACTTGACGAATAACGATATGCATTCAGTTATTATAACGTTACTGGATTCTGTATATAGATAGGTACATAGCATATTGTAACAAACAATACCCGCAAAACTAATAATACGTACCGACTATCAGATTTATGAACAAGAGATAGTTATAGATAGACGAAGTCATCGTTATATCATATGTACATTATAATATTATATACCTACTTACACATAACCATCCCATATTTTAGTGAATACATCTGCAAATATCAACCAATATTATATGTTAATGGTTCGTATGGTACACGCATTCAACGTTCCCGATTCATATTATATAGAGAAATAAGTATATGTACGTCACTCAACAGTATAAACTGTAATGCAAACTACCCGACAACCGTGCGTATATTATTATAATATATAAAATATTATATTACTTTATAACGGCAAGGGGATGATTCCAGTACTTGGTTTATATTATAACACAATGGTAACACACGCACACACACACACACACACATTTATAAATGTAGGGTTGTGAAGTAGTTGAAACAATTCACAAGTCTGAATGAAAAAATAACTTATTTAATATTTTACTTTTTATAATAATGAAAGTCAAATTGTTTAAGGGCTCCATTCTTTGACGCACACGCATATTACGATAAGTGCATTCGGTGACTAATTTTGTATCGGAGGTGACCGGTACCCTCGCTCTACAATATCACATTAGTATATTATAATTTATAATGTTAGTCAATAAGTAAAAATAAATAGAAAATAGGGTATTTTCGAAACAAAAGTATTTTCGTGATGTTCTTTCAGCGCTTGGAACATTAAGCATACCTATTCACCAGTAAACGTCTAAATAGCTTCAAATGATAACACGTGGTATTACTGTCAGTTGACATACAGTCGTTGAGTGCGTCAAACTATCAGTTTATACATTTCTCGTCATTATTTTACTGTAACATGAACATACTTTTCTTTATTCAATAAAAAGAGATTGGCTTAGAAGAGTGCCTATGCCGTAAGAGCGCAGGCCGTTTCTCAAATTTAGCTACTGTCAATATTGAAAATAGTATATTGTGTGGCAAGGGCGGGAAATGGCCTTCCCGCGCGAGCCACACATACTATTTTTTGTCACGCCCCTGCGTTCATGGAAAAGGTTATGTAGGGATCTATGCAACAATTATAGACTATTCTACAAAATATGTTTAAATGTTAATGCGTCATGCAAGGAGGTTATACTATAAATTTAAGATGTAACCAAAAGTTTATGTTTTGGAAGGACCGTGGTAGGTATACATTTTAGTTTCTGGTTGTGCAGGGGATACGCACCCGGCGGCCGGCACTTTTGGGGATTTCTTCTTTTCCGCCCGGCACTTTTGGGGATTTCCTCTTTTCCGCCCGCTGGACTGAAAAAGGTTGCTTTCAAACGCTTCAACCGTGGTCGAAAACCAAACTTTCGGTGCAGGCGTGACAAAAAGATATTTTAATTTTATTAAAGAACAGTGATAAATTGAAAATGTATAATTTGAATGTCAACAAACTTATAATATTTAAATAACCTTTAAATGTGTTGACTAAAATATGAAATATAATATATTAATAAGAGTACAAATAAATATTAATATACATTTATATTTATTTTAAGTCACTAACAAATATACAAACTCAGTAGAGAAGTGCTGCAGGAGACATTTTTACCTAGTTTCGCCTGTTTACTCCCAACTATATACACATTATGTCTGTTACTTTTGTACTATTTTGCGTGATGCCCATTAGTAAATTCCTATATAGGTATATATATCAACACGTAAAAATACAAATTTTAACCCGGTTGTGTTTAACATCAATTAGAGAGAGGGAGTCTGTAAATACACCGCTGGGTTTGGAGCTACACAATTGAATAGGCGAAAAATCAGGAAACTTATATCGTACTCGTATGCTATACCTAGCTACAAATTATAAATCACACGTGTATAGTGTGCGGCGGGTGTAATTATTATTGAAGTATTAAGGTTAAGGCATATTATTATAGTTACCCAGTGGAAATGCGAATACAACCGTTCGTGGCGGAAACAGCGCGCGTGCCAGTGGCTTCGACATGATACCATAATAATATTATAATATCATGTTTGGTATAAATTGCTGTTTCAATAGTGGTAGAGTCCTTCACAGGACGGATGCGCTGGATTTTGTGTCAGCACTCTACTCAATTGTATTATGATTTCGACGGCTAACATACGTCGCCGTCCCAGTCGCCTCTACTACATTATATTATATACACCTACAGCAGTCTGCAGCTATATTAATATAATGGTGCACGTGAGTCGTGAGGTGTGTATTGTGCGACCGTGAACAATAATCATTATTACGCAGAGGAACGATAACGCCTGTGCGGAAACGATGTGTGGACTCCGGAGTAATGATTATAATAGGTATACTATGATCGTCCGCTGGTGATGGATATTGGAGATTAAGAATATCAGTCTATACAGACATGTTATAATACAATATATTAATTTGCATACATTATTTTTTTCACCAAGTGGCATTATATCTGTATTCAAGATAAACAAACTTTTACATGTTCAATAACAAAATATTCCATTAAATCCCAACAATCGAGCGCAGGTATTGCTGTATATTGTTCTATGGTACAATAAACTAGTTATTCAAAAACTGTTGGTGGATAAAATATTTTACATTTCAAATTCATAGTGAGTGAACAACGGTTTAAAATAATAACCAAAAATATCAGTGTCGAAAATACATTAATCGACCATTTGGTACAACAAGCATTCAGTCAATATTTTCTTTAGTATTTTAAATAAATATTTACAACTAAACTTAGTTGTAAACTTATTACCTTACAATTATTCTATTTAAAAAGAAATTTAATGTTTTTATTTTATAAATTATAATTTTTGTTTCTGTCAATAGTTATACTATTGTATTTTATATTCCTATAAAGACAAAGACAATGGTTTTTCATGTTTGAAAAAAGTAAATTATGTGCACAAAAGAATCATATGACTAGAACAAAACAAATCAGAAGTAGGTCGTGAAAACTACAAAATTATGTATATTATATCCTATATAAACTATACATTTATAATAATTTTATTGTAAGTTTTTATTTTAATTATAAGATAATAATAATTAATAATAAATACTTATGCAATATGTATATAATAATGACCTATAATTTAGGGTACATAATCAACTTAAAATCTTTGGGTTTCAAATAAAAATTATAAAATAAACTCTTTAAGAGAACACTGCACACGCATGCACCGTCTCCGTCTTACAAACGCATACATAACATGGCAAATTGTACGTTCTGAAATCTGAATAATCTATTTCACTCTGTTATGTTTAATATGAGAGCAAATAAATCTTTTATCAAATTTAAAAGTAATAATATTATTTAGTGAATATCGTAGGTTTTTTTTTTATAATTTAATTTTAAAGCAAGTTATGAATATTTTAAAATTCAGAAACAATTTACAATTTTAACGTAGGTACTTACTCATAACTTGCTTTAAAAATAAAATATAAAAAAAACGTATGAGGTTCACTAAATAATAATATTCTCACTTCAAAATTTGATAATAGGTCAATTCGCTCCTATGTTAATCAAAGCAGAGTTAAATATATTATTCAGAACGTACAATTTACTATGTTATGCGTTTGTAAGACAGAGACAATGCATACCACGGGTGTAGTGGCATCTTAACCTTTTAAAAATTTAACTCTTAAAATTATGGTGAACATTTAAATCAGATATTTATGTTATCAATTTTTTATGCGAATAGAACAGTACATATTTACCAAGCTTCTATTATTTTTAAATAAACTCGGTTAATGGTTTATCATATTCATCTGAATTTTTTAAGTCCTGAGTAAATATTTATTATTTGTTTTGTTTTGAATAAACATTAAATAATATTTTATATTATAGGAGGAGAGTGGGGAAAGTTGACTACCTTAAGGTTTGATTAATTATCCTAGTACAAGCAACGGTTAAATAATCTTGAATTTTTTTACAGATAATTTATAGTTTACTAAAAGTAGGTAAATAATAATTTTTTGGTTTCTTAATATTTAGTACCCTATGTTTAAAAATTATGTATGTAAGTTTGTCAATTTCGTCAAATTGCCATATCAATGGGACATATTGATAAGAACCATATTTAAATTATTGTGGATTTAGGAACATATTTCCACTTAAATAACGAGTAGTGAGTACATATGTCAACTTGCGCAAGCGTGTAATTTTGTGAAGATTGTTTTTCACACCTAAAGTATAGTAAAATTTCTAAAAAATACCACTACCTAGAGAGCTTATCTTATCGACATAACTTACATACATGCATAAATATGTACCATCTAAATGTCTTATAAAACAACTACTGATGAGTGTTGTAATAAATGTGTAAAATCTAATAAGTCAACTTGCCCTTCTCTCTTTATTTTATAATAAAATATAATTTTTATTTGCTTATTTTTGTTAGATATCATATATTAACTATTAGGTACATATTATAAGACATGGTTATGATGTATTCCCGTGACACTTTCTTACAAGTTAGTACTCAATAATTTTCATGTTTTATACATTAAAAAAAATGTATTGTTATTTAATATTTTCATAAATCGTTGATATCGTATTTAAGGGAGATTAAACGTGGTTTTTGAATGCATATTGAAATGTATATTGTATAACACGCATGGTGTAAAAGGTATATATAATAGTAATTCGAGAAATGCATATTATAATTGATTCGATTTTGGTTATTTATGTAGAACAATTTATTATGGTTTCAGATTTCAGTGTTTAAATAATGGTACACGTTCGAATTACACGATAAAACAATGCCATCGATATACATATATAGACATACCTATTATAGTCCCAAACTCACAATAAGAATATATTCCACTTTTTTTTGCTACTCGAATTTTACACTAAACTAGTGCACGATTCAATAACAACTGATATGGTTGAAAAATCGGATTTAGAAACAAATGAGTAGTACATTTATATTTATTGAAATATAATATATTATATTATTGCAATAATAAATTACATCATGATGAAAAACGCTCGTTTCTTCAATATTTTACTTAGACCGTAGTGTTTTTCAACGGTTTCTTATATAATATTATTGTGTTCGTTCTGTAGACAGGCACATGTCCATCATGAGAAAATAATACTCTCGACGGTGATGATGATAAAAACGGTACATTTGAACGGTCCAATTGAAATAAACTTATAAAGCTTCTATTATGGAGTTGAAAAACTATTTCGTAGGCACTGTATTATACTTCTCTTTTTTTTTAAGAGTGACTCTCGGGGTTTCATGAATCTAGTTGCGAAGGATATGAATCATCCCCAATAATGTTTCCGTCAGAAATTCATGATTATATCTTGTATTATTATATTTAATTGATTTGACCACCGCCCGTGCTGTAGGAGATGTAGTAGATACATGGTTCACGTAGTTCGCTTTACAATACATTACTAAATTATAATAATAATATATATGTTGTATATTATATTGGATAATTTGTTGAAGTTGTTATATAGTATAAACTATAAAACAATTTTTTTTCAATCCTCAAGTATGAGTACTGTTTCAAAAGCACTTCTTGGTAAACTTAAAAACCACCAAATTCAGTTGTTTTGCAGCGGTTTTCTTAGTATAACTTCAAAAAACTTGAAGTTGTATCCAAAATCACAAAGATTTAACGAGGAATGTAAAGGTAGCGAGATAAATTAATTACCTTCTCTTTATATATATATATATATATATATATGTATAAAATAGTATAGTAGAAAAATTGTACTCTTTGATTCTTTAAACTTGGCGATAAGTATTTCACAGTGCAAAGTTTCATTAGAATGCGTTTCGTGCGGAACTTTGTGACGTTGCACGTTTTTAACCACTCCAAGGCTCACGCAACAATTACGTGCTCTCCCAGAAGTCTAAGCAAGAAAACCCGTCGTTTGAAGTAATATAGAGTATGATAATTCGCTTAAGCATTCCAAACACTGTTTAAACAAGTTTCGACGCCTCGTCAAGTAAACTTATATAAAACCTGGTTTAATACCAAATATTAAAATGATAACCCTGCTGCAACTGACAAGTAATTGGATCACTATACGAATTTCATTATTGTTACTAATATAATATTATACCTGTAGTATACCTAGGTAGGTATGCGTTATATAATATTGCGTCCGTACATACCTACTGCATTATACAATAATATACAGGTATGCTATTGTCGGCGTATCGTAAGTATAAATGAAATCTTCAATAATATTGGTCATTGACCATTGTCACCGACGTCCGAATGCATTCATGTAAAATATTCTGGCTACCA
Organism: Acyrthosiphon pisum; assembly: GCF_005508785.2. Classification (NCBI taxonomy): domain Eukaryota; kingdom Metazoa; phylum Arthropoda; class Insecta; order Hemiptera; family Aphididae; genus Acyrthosiphon; species Acyrthosiphon pisum. The sequence goes on along the minus strand of NC_042495.1, from coordinate 42,157,847 downwards.
AAACCAATATAATATGACAACAACAATGATAAAAGTAATAATAATAGAATACAAGGAAAGCCACCTGTAATCGACAATACTCCTTCATGAGTAGGTTTTTTTTATATGGACAAACTCTTTCTCGATGTATTACACAATAAAATATATGTATCAAAATATCTACAAACACACATATGATATCTCGATATTATTATGTGGATTCTCGGCACCGGAAAAACGGTTGACTTATTTTTCGCGCCATTTATACGAAGACTAAAACAGACATGCATTACGAACTTAAACTGTTATTTTTTCTTCAAACATCTTTATATCCCCCGACCAAGGGTGCAAATAGGGGGGGAGCTTTAGGAGCTAAGCCCCCCCAAAAATGACCATAGCCCTCCCAAACATTTCGTACATTTTGTTTTAAGCGTATTCAATATTATCAAAGTAAGGCCCTATTAGCCCTATTAGCCCCCCCAAATCTCAAACGCTATTTGCGCCTATACAACGATTATACAACAATACAAACCATGTCTGATATTTTTTTTTACTATCAAAATCACACTGATAAATAGTATGGGGTAAATCTCGAAGGACGCTGCAAAATAATATAAAATAATATATTATAATATAAATACATAAAAACTCTCTCCCGGTGCCGGTTCGACGTTAAATTACTTACGAGGTAGGTTAATACATATAATTATGTTTATTATTCGTTGAATAAGCAACTATAAGTAATATCAAACATTTGAGATAGTGCCACGATTATAACTTATGTTTGGTTAAATATTTTTGATAAAAACTACATAATATATATTTTTCTTCAGTTGAAAATGATATATTTATACTATCATATTATGCTGTCAATAAAATATCTACGAGACTCTAAAAAAAGAGGCACTACAGATCTCAATAAATTGTATATAATTTATTCATCAATCTAATTATTTGACGTATACTTATTATTTTTAATCTTTTAACTTAATATACATAAATATATAATACGAGTATACCTGGGTATAAGTATATTCAATTTTATTACATATTAGCAGCTACTGAAAGTTACCAGTTATATTTGTAATTAAAATTATTAAGCTAGAATTCTTTGATTTGTACGTAATTTACATTTAGGAATAAAATATTTTCCTGAAAAATTATAATAAACAAAATCCAAGAACTCGCTCTGCTGTTTAGTAGGTTTCAAGTGCCTTTCGTCATTGAATAGGTCACTGTAATGGATTTGTTCAATTTTAATTCAATGATAAATCATTATAGGTACACGACGACATACAAATCTGAGCAGAGGCGTTATTTCGCTATGTCGGCATATATTTCTAAGGGTATTATATTACCTATACATTATATTGTTACTAGTAGCTTATTTTTCTATTATATAAATACTAGGCATGCTGAAAAAAATTTTGCCAAAAAAAAACCACATGATAAGTAATACGCAGCAATTATTTTTAAATTATCTTAAGCTATTTATACCACGAATCTATTCACACCATTCTTCGGTACTTCGATCTATATATTGGTATTGATCTATAACTAACTGTATATTATGTTATATAAAATAATATTGAAATAATTGCTGTATGACTTATTTCGTGGTTTTTTTTTTTATAAACATTTGTTCAGCATGTCGAGTATTCCTATAATAGAAAAATAAATTACTAATAGCAATATAATAATTTATATAGGTAACATATTAACATAATATCCTTAGAAATATAGGTTGACATAGCGACATTACACCTCTGCTCAGATTTGTATGTCATCGTGTATAATGATTTATCATTGAAACCAAATTGAATAGGTACGGGGTATAATTTTATAAATAGCTTAAAATTATTCTAAATATTTAAACATTTCATGGAATATACTAAATAAAAATATATGAAATAAAGAAAAATTTAAAATCCATACGAATAATATTTTTAAATTACAAATAATTAACTAAAATCGTTATCTAATTTTGTCAAAATTTGAACTTGGAGTGCCTAGGTGTAGTAGCTAGATAACTATAATAAAAATTGTTCATTTGTATGTTTCTGTTAGAAAAATGTACCTAGGAGAAATCATGTATTAAATTTGTAATTCTGAGGTATTAAAATTGAAAATGTTGTCAAGATTTATATTTAAAACGCTAATAAAAAAAATGAGCACATATGTTTTCTTTATTTTTATATTACTATACAACTTTGAAGAATCCTGCTTTAAGTATTTAATATTTTTTAGCGGGCATTAACGCATTTTTATCAACATTAAAAAAATATATGTACCATTAAAGTTTGAAAATTCGAAAATAGAAATACTTATAAATAGCTCAAATTGATTTTAAATATTTTGAAAATTAAATTATACATAGAAAATGATAACATAAATCATTGGTAAAATTTAAATCATAATCGATTATGTGTTGTAACAAAATTTATTTCATCAATTTTGGTGTTGCGTAAATATTCCCGTAATTTGTTTTTCGGTTTTCCTAATTATTAACAAACGTAGTTAATTACAGGGATTTTTTAATTTTGCTCCTCAACGTACCAATCAGATCAAATTTTCATCAAGAAAGATTACATTTTTAAAATAATCATATAATGTATGTAAAACGCCATCACGTCCATTTCTCAGCTCAAAATCTAAAAAAAAAAACATAGAAGTCACTCTGCGGTATAGTAGGTTTCAATTGTACCACGATTTAGAGTGAGTTTTAGTAATGAAGTATTTGGATCGTGCAATCAATTTGTTGGATAACTAGCATAATTATTTAAACAACTATTAATTATAATATGCCTATATAGTTATAGATTTATGGTTTATACTGGAATCTATAGTGGTATAATCAAATTATTTTTTTTTTGGCAGTAAGAACATTTTTTGAAATATTTCTGTAAGTACGACTTTTGAGGAATCTTATGTTAAAGGTTTTTGGCTCTGAAATAAAAATTTTATCAGCATTAATAGAAAAAATTTAAATATGTCGACGATTTTAAATGTCTATAAATAGTAAAAAAAATAATATATTTTATAAGTTATATCAAAAATGTTTATACCAATATTTGGTAAAAATGTCATGGTATCAATTTGTTGATTAAATATTCTAGTTTTTCCTGAATATTTTGATAGCACCGGATAGTATTAACTAAACTCAATTCCATACCAAAAACTACCCTTAAAGTAGTAGATTTTAGAATTTTTATTGCTTCAAAAGGTGATGACTGACACATGTATAAATAAATAAACACACATCATTGTAAGTCCAATATATATATATATATATATATTCGTCCGAGTGAAGCGCTCTGATTTTAAAACAGCCAAATAAAATTGTGCATACCATCCATTTTACGTTATAGCTTTATATAATCCAGTCGAACGAAAAGCGCATATACCTATACGACATCCACACACTTGTATTATTATGTATTATACTTCAGTGTGCGAATCTCTGATGAAATATTTAAAATCACCTGTCATTTACTGTACCTACCTATTTTTGAACCTATATTTAGGAACTTATAAACCAAAACCGTCACTTGACATTCTAAAATAATATAATATTTTAAAAAGTCTTAAGTAATAAATAATAAAAAATAATACGCTACATTCTTTGTATTTCGTTGTATTATGGTCGTAACTTTTAAAGTATATACCTATAATAACTATTTATTATATAAAACCGATAAAATATATTTATAGGCACCAAAATTTGTGGCTGAAAAGTTTTATGACTTTTTATTCAATCTAAATTCAAAGTACATACTTGCTAAAAAATGTATCTAAAATCATAATTTTTAACAATGCATGTTAGTGTAATATTCTGGATAATCAAAAATTAAATAATTTTTACATTTCTACCTATTGAGGTATAATATACAATATAAGTAATATAATTATTTATACTATAATGTTAGATATTTCAAAATGGCGATAAAACGTAATTCCTACTGTCAATAGTAAAATAAACTTGGACCTATCTACCTATTTGTTTTATTTTAACCACATCGGTAACGGATGATAAATATATAAATATATTACGGGTTAAGGGTTTATTTATTTAGGTAGATACTTCCAGTGTGGTAAATTATCATAAAGCGCGGCCAAATAACATACCTATTATATTTATATTTATAATCTAATAAATGGATGTCACATTTTATCCGTTTCTCAAATTTTTTTTTTCCTTTAGACATATATAATATATTTATTATTTATATATATTTTTTAGTAAATTTCACCGTCAGTATTACGAAATGTTTTCAGTTTAGGTCATGATTTCTGTAAATGGCGATTACAAATGGCCTCTCGAGTTACAAACAGACGCACTTGAACAGATGCCGTACCCATAATAATTACCGGGACGTGATACAAGAAAAAACGACATAATAATTGAAAGTATTTTATTTGCTTTCTTCACAATAGCTCACAATCTAGTTTTCATTGTCGTGTATACTGGTGGCCGAGAAAACGGATAGTCATAGGCAATACAATAAAGATATAGAATAAAATGGTTGGGGTAACAGGCGTATAGACATTTTTTTGATTGATTATCTACATCGTCGTCACCGACAATTTGTTCTAAATGTCAAGTACGTCTTGTGCGTTTAATTCGAAACATTTAATCATATATTTGCCATTTTCGAAGACAACATTTGTAGTATTTACGTTAAAATGTACGCGTCCGGATAAAGTTCGTACCGATACAACACTTAATCAGTAAGAACGGATGTTAAAGTTTTGTTCCAAATTTATGAGCCATTTATAGAAATTCATGTAATAATTTTTATTGGTATTACTGTCTTGGGAAACATATTTTTACTTAGGACCCAAAAATTTCATTTTTGTATAATATAGGTAAATTCCTTGATGTTGTACACGATATAAAAATTTTAAATATGTAATTTAGACGGATAGGTACATTAAAGTGTGTATCTATAGTTATAACAATTTTAAAGTTTATTTGTTAAATTATTTTATTTTATTTGACGTTGATCACAATAATTATAATAATAATATTGTATGACATTATAGTATATCTATGTCTAAGTAGATTTTGGAATGCTTCTGCAAATTCAAGGACTTAATATATTTGGAATTTAACAAAGTAAATTAATTCATGGCATTTTGGAGTTTGGTTTTCAGAAAAAAAGAGCGAGTTTATTCTGACCAGTAATGATAAGTTGGCAATGACGATTGATGAATTACAAATTCATAAATAATGTGAGGAATTTACTCGTAAATCGTAATTAATAACATACAAGGCATGAATATTGTCAGTAGTCAAGGCTGGATGACAAGTTATTATTATTATTTTTTTTTTTAAAACTAGTTTGAGTTGAAATCAATGTTTCATTTTGATATTGATAGAAATCTTTCAAAACCAACTTTACAAAGACGAAGTTTTTAAAAATAATCATTAAATAATAATGTGATATTTATTTCAACATAATAAGTGTATTAAATCTTATGGATTACTCTAATCTCAAGTCCCAAATGCAGCTAACACGCGTTGAACGCTATGAGATTCAAAAACAGATTTAACTTATTTTTATTGACGTGGGTATTTTGGGTCAGCAATTATTATAATTTAAATTAGTTGTAAAGGAAAATATTTTAACTGGATCAAATAACAAGAATGTAGATTTAATAATACATTTTCTTTTTTAATTTAATTAAATTTGTTTGAATCAAACACAAGGAACAACATTAATTATAATTTATATTATTATTATTATTATTGTAAGCTAAACATTTTCAAGCAATCATGTCACGTTTAAAAAGAATCTGTATAGCCTTTAATTATTACACCAAGTCGTGTCATTGTACCTTGGAAAAAGTCATCATCAGCCGTACTCCATCATTAAGACCTACACGCTAAAAGTTGGATAATTAAGTCAAAAGTATTATAGGGAGAGAAAAACAACTTATAACTTTTAAGCTCGTTAATGCCCGATCGGCCGGTTAACAGCGGGTAAATACGAGTAATTATGGGTATTGGAGCTGATGCAATATTATATTATAAATTGTATCGTCTCAAAAATCGGCTGAATCCACTGGCGCACCTTAAAGTAACCAAAGAGTCAACGTTGTCCGGATTCGTCGTCATTCTAATAATAGATAAGTATACAATCATAATATTATGATAACCGTGATTTGGTCCACACATAACATTGTAAACGTTATTGAAACAAGGTGTACCAGTGACAACCAATCGCCGTGGGTTGCACAAAACATATATAATAATATGGTTATTAAACGCAAACCACGTTCGTGGTTGTCATTATTATAGACCTATAATAGCTGCATATCTGCGTGCATACCTATATCAGCTAAATTACTAAATCTAATATATATAATATAATCTAATACATATATATATATATATATATACTATATTATACAATATACATGTACCGATAACATCGCACACATGTCGAATTACCCGTACGGGGTATAGGCAACCGTGGATAATACAAAACCCGACCAAGTACCTATACAGAGTGATTCACAGAGCATCATGCTCACACTATATTTTTTTCTTAATAATTCATTAATTCAATTTATGATTACTCGCAATTTCTTTTTTTTATCAAATGAGAACTAACCTTTTTAACTGTAAACTATTATGCAGATTATTTATTTTAAAGTTCTGATACATCATCTAAGTCAAAATTCAAACGTGTAGTTTCTGAGTTTTGAATGTATATAATTATAGTATAGATAATAATATAGTCCTTGTGGTTTTATGGAAGTATAAATATAAAACATGTAATAATGGATCTATTATACTTGGATAATTTTACAAATTACATAATATTGATACATTAATATGGATTATTTAAGTTTTTTAATCATCATAGTCCCCATATCTTCCAGACCCATTAACGGACCTAATATTCTTAATACACTAAGATAAGCAACTCAAAAACTATTACTCGTTCGAATTGTGATGTAGATAAATAAAAATTAAATATACAATTAACAATTAACAACTCACAGGAAAGACTGGTGAATCTTATTTGAAAAATAAAGTTATTATCACCGCCGATTGGAAACTCCAAGTATGGTAAAAAAAAAATGTAAGTGTTTGTAAAAATCGCACTGAAGTACCTATATTTAAAAGTTCCAAAAACCAGAATTTGAATAAATTCATTATTAATGGGAAGAAATGGATGGGTGGGGGGGTGAAATAGTCGGTTTATCACCGTGTATAATAATAATATAATATATGTATCTATACCTATTTGCCGCGTGTGTGTGTGTGTGTGGTGTGTTTGTGAGAGTGTGGGTGTGCTTGTGTAGAGCTCGTTGTATACATACGGCGACACCGATTTCGCCGGCCCGAGCACTTAGCACTTGACACGGATCTTTCGGTGTCGGGAAAACCGTTTATAGGTCTTACCGGCCGGACAAGGTTATACAAACGCGACCGGCCGTGTACACCCGTATAATAATATAATATTATAGTAATATTATACTATTATGTTATAATATTATTATGATTATTATTGTACTGTTTCCCCGTTCCCGTCCGATTTCAACACGCAGAGTATAACGCCCGCGCCCAAGACGAGTCGGCAGTGCATAATATTGGGTTAGGCACACGGCCGTAAACTGAATAATAGCTAGGTAGGCATTATATTATGCTATAGACATTCGGGTCTCTTGTCTCTGAGTGCTACATATTCAATTCGGAATCGCCAAGTCCACTCGCTCAGCGTCCTGGTGCGTTTAATTTCTACAGATGGTAAATTCAACTCGTATAATTTTATTACTCGATGAATTCTTGTGGAGACGAAAAAAATATCATATGCACTCGTATACAGTTTGAAATGCTTCAAAAATTCAAATTTTTTGCAACAAAAATAATATAGTTTTTATCATTGTAGAGATCTTCAGGTTTTAATTTTTTTTTTTTACAAATTGATATTTGGTTTATTATTATTATAAATGTTTTTAAAAGTTCCTATTATTTCAATTGGCATTGCTATTTTTACCATAGTTTACATACTGTATGTAATTAACTTCAACATTTTTAAACTAGGTTCAATACATTAATAAGCCATTAACCAACAAATAAATAAATAAATATATCCATACTTTATGAATAGAAAACGAATACTGAGCGAATATAATTTTACTCGTTTTGTAAAATACTATTTATAAGTAAGTATTCGACTGTTATTCGCACTGATGGCGTATTCTTTCGCAATACCATACGTTATATTATTTCATAGATACAGACCTCAACTTATGGACTTAATAATCTTTATCTTTTTTGTTATTTTTATAGGAAGATTTCATCGTCATTATAGTAATAACATATAAATTATGAGGTTAAACATGAAATATAGTATAAATAATTTATACAGCGGTCTACAGTCAGATGGCCCTATTGATTCATTGAAAAAATAAATAAAAATCAATACAATTATTTGTGACTGTATACTTATTTTAAAAACATCTATGAAAATGAAACCCTATGGAAAATAATTTATGTGATTTACTGAGTTGGTTACATTATAATAAGTTATTAAGAGTACTCATAAAAATAATAAACAAAGTATCTGCTCTATTTGTAAAACTGTGTTCCAAATTACAGGATTATTCATTTTTATGAAAAGATATAAATCCCAATTTATTAATGCTCTCGTTGTATATTAAAATCTATAACTTATCCTGCACATTATATACAGTGTGTAACAGAAAGAACAGACCAAAAAAAAAAAATTTCTGCTACTTAAACTTATGACAAAAATTGATAAAATTATAGGATTATTAAATAGTTTTAGGAATATACCAATGTCACTAAATATCCAAAAATAATATTTTTAAAAAAGTTATAGCGTTCCAAATTAATTTAATCAAAAAAATACTGATATTTAAAAAAATTCTAAAAAAAAAATACTTGATTTAGATAAATGTTTTTACCATCTAAATAGTTCTTATAATTATTTATAAGAAAACATATTAATACCTACATATAAGTTATAATAGGTATAGATATGTCATTTGTATATTTATTACATAAGTTCGACATATTTTAATTATATGAATAATCCATTTTAGATTCTGAGCGGAGCGAGGAAGCTATAGTGGTTTTACAATGGTTTATTATTATTTAGTTTTATTTTTATTTTTTTTCTACTGTATACAAAATGTCTACCAGAAGGAGTAGGTACTCTGGTTTCAACATATATTATCTTATCTTTCAGCAAATTGGCCCAAGATGGTACTTTAGAGAGGTTATTTTTCAATTTTCTCAATAGTTATTTAATGCCACGGGATAAAACCACAGAAAAATTACCAAATTACGAAAAACCGCTAAAAATCTGATTTTAATTTCTAACGCTTTGTTTATCACCATAGAAACGAACAAAAAATTATAATATTATACTATCAATTTAACTTACAGGCTATAATAAATAATAACAATATAAAACATCCAGACTGACAAACCGTCTCCGCTCAGAATCATTTTTTTATACAATGATATTATATCACTGAAGCTTAATACAATCCATTATTTATACATCGACCCACTTGTAACCTATACTGCACAGCAGAGCCGCAGAGCGACTTCCACTTATAAGCTTTTTTTAAATTTATAGATTATATATTTTTATTTTGAAATAAATTCATAATAATGGGCTGAAAACTAAAGCAGATACTTTACTGGATGTACACAATAGTATAATATTGTAATATATTTTTTTAATATTTGAACGTTGTTCTTAAAAATCAACACCTATTTAACTAAAAAAGAAATCTATTATAAAATTCTAATAAGATGATTATTGAAAATAATATTTTTAAATACTTAGATACCTATCTATAAGTAGGTATTTCTTTGGTAAAAAATAAAAAAAAAAATAATAATTGTATTATAATATATTATAATTGCCTTTTCATGCATTAATCTTAATTTAATGTCGATAAATGTATACTTTTGATAACCTACTTTATTTTATATGCAATATAAGCAACACAATCAATTATATAATATTGTAAAATAATTTCAAACAAATTTGTATATTTTAAATGTAAACTGTAGTAATACGATGATCTGGTGATGAGGTTGTATCCATTAAAATATAAGTGTGATGATAAAGCTGAAATCACCTTTTTTTTCCGAATTCAATGTAAATATAGTCTTATGTGTATCAAATTATGTTAACTGCGTTGTTTGGCAATTAACCCACGGTCACTTGTATTCAGATTTCTGATACAAAAATGATTTTTTTAAACTACTATATGATGTTGTATTGAATGGATAATTTTAAATCTTCAAAAGTTGTCTTATTAAAAAATGAATCTACATTTTATACTGCAAAAACCCTTTTAGATTAGGGCCGTTAGATTAGGTAAATTGTATTACAAAACTCCAGTAGGTACAGGTGATAAATATTTTTTCTCAATATATTATGCATAATTATGCAAATTTTCAGTAAATATAATTATCATCAAACTCACACCTGCAGATAAATAAAATTAAAACTAGATTTTAGAGTTTAAATTATTTTTAAATGTATACTATGTTCAATAGAACATTATTGTAGGTAGCGTATTAAAAATTATTCTTATTAAATTTACTTTTTTTGAATTTGAATATTTACTTTTAATACTAGAATTAAATATATATTTATAAAAATATAGGCTCCATATGATATATAATATTGTAAACAAATCCATTTTGACTTTCTATTTGAATTAATGGAGCACTTTTGAAAATATTTATCTCAAAAGAATATTTCATAAACAATAAATTGTAAAAAATGTCTGCTTTTATATTATTAAAAATGGAATTAAAAACAATCAATTATCATAATGAATATTCCAATCATCTGATTGATCGTTGGACAAGCTTTCGCTGCTCGAACTTGATAACTCAAACGCTATACGTCTTTTCAAAATCATTGATAATTCTTTGGAAACTTCTTGCTTTCTTGGTGCAAGCATAACGGGTTTTTTTAGACATACACCTATCATAACATAATATAAATAAATATAACTTATCATCGATTATCGTGAAAATTATAACGCATATTTAAATATGACTTGGCTAACCCTTAATTATTTCATTCATTAATTCTTTGTGTACAGTTTTTGATGGTCGGTTAACAAACGCAGTCTTCATAATTTGGTCTAATGGTATTTTTATTGGCGGTGTATCTTGACTAGCAGCCATTAAAACAGTATATAAACTTTTACAAATGTTACAACATATTGCCTAAACATTTATTTGAGTTTATAATAAGCGATAAAAAAATGTATATAAGTTGAATTAAAAACAATTACAATAATAAACGACAATACATACTAAAATATCTATGCCTAGAAACACATATTTTTGGCCAGTTATATGCGTTTATATTTTGATTCCTCAGTATAATATTTATTTATTTCAAAGTAAAATCCAATTAATCGAAATCGAAAACCTAGAAGTAAAACAAAGATATATTTTACCTAACAGTATTGAATACTGCAGCTATAATTTTCATCACAATTTTACATATATTAAGGATAGTGCTTAGCCACGTGTAATGCTTGAGATACGTAATACACGTACTATCAGTGTAAAATTCGATGTTTTGTATATAACAAATAGTAAACCTGTATGGCTGTATGTATTGTTTAAAATAACAAAATGGCTAAAAGATTAAATTTATTAAAAGTACTAAGTAGGCTCTTATTTAGAAACCCGTTAATTAAAAACTGTATGTTACATGTATATCTATTATATATTATAACATTATTAACCTTTTCCGTAAAATCTCTACATACAAAACATTTAAAATCGGTTTGTTAGAAAAACTTTTTCAGCTTATACTTTTACAATAATTCAATCCTTGCTGACATTTTATTTTGGACGCTTTGAAGAGCTTAAATACATGATTATAATTTAGATTTACAACTACCTAACTTAACTATTCGTTTGACAGATTAATTATTGAACGTGGTATTTGTTTAAATGAATAAACTTTTTTACGCTTATTTTTAAAATCAGATAAAGACGTAAATGGAGCAAACAATTTTAATTTCAAATAGAACGAAAAATATAAAACAAAACGACGATCATCAACTGATAAGTAGGCATTAAGTATAATACGAATATTTCAACTACTCAGAAATTAAATACGAATAATTGTTGACTTGTGTACTTGAATAACAATAATGGAAACTAATTAAACAATTACCCATGATAGCCTTTTTGAAATCAATGAACAATATTATTTAAAATCATATACAGAGGAATTTTTCATAATTTATTAATTTTACAATAACTATTATTATACGGATAGCTGATATTTTAGATTGCCTATAGCACTTATTATTTTTACTGTCAATTTTATTATTAAACTTCTTATTTATAGAATATTCATTTTACTAAAAATATAAGATGAATAATTAATATTTAAATACCGAATTATATAAATGTTGATTTTTGGATCAATATTGTTATTCGTTATGATTATGAATAATAAATGTTTAAAATATCCAAAATAGTGGTGAGTCAATTCATACTGTTCTTAACTTTGACATTTAAACTTTAAACACCATTATTTAAAATTGAAAAATTGACGGTTTCTATTTCAAAACAAAGTACCTAATAATTAAACCAAAACAAAAAAATGTGTAACTAAAAGACCGATAAAACATGTGTGCTACAGAAAACTATATTATGTATATAATAACGCGATAACGGATCGAGTGAATAATATAATTATTATCGGAGTCCGTCTAATGAATCGCTTCGTAGCGCAATATAAAATCAATGACTTAGTGCACACATTTACACATATTTCCAAAAAAAAATGTTTAAGTCCATTAAATAAATGTTATTAAATTATCTTTGTAGGTTAGGTGTGTGTTAATTTCAGGCAGTATACGGCAAATTACTGAAACGAGATTCCCTGTCATCGACCACCGCGACGGTTTGACAACGGAATAAAAAAAAGGAAAATGTTTGATTACATTTCCAAATTGTCGTGAACATTGAAATAATTATCATGCTAAAAAACCCATATTGGCTTCTAAAAAACAAATAAATATCACTAGACTCTTCGTAATAATTTCGCTTCGGCAGTGACTTGTACGGTATAAAAACGTTGTGTGAGCACCAAGTCATAGATGTAGACTCACAAGCGGACGCATCGTCCGCGGTCCGACCGGCGTGGCGCGACTGCAGCTACCGGCGCCCGTTAGTCCTGCCACAGTGACGGGCCGAAAGACGTTCATCGGTTCGAGGTCGCCCGCCCGCGTATAATATCGCCATTATCACGATAATAATATTGTTATGGCGATCGTATCGATATCACACGACGGTGGCGATGATGTTAATTTTACTATCATATTATACCCACTCGTGTCGACGACGGCAATAATCAACATGACTGGTACCTACTTACCTACCCTACCCTACCGTCCGCGTGTGCTCTGACATGGTATTGTGTACGTGGCCTCATGAAGTCCGACTTGCCACCCCACCACATATGGTGTCTGTCCGACCGGGTGCGGTGCCAGTTTTACTATTTTGGGGACTTGCTCGAGTTGACGACGGCGATGGTATGCCGATCTCGCCGCGCGCTACATACGCAACTTTGCGAAATCGCTTCGCCAGGCCGGTCGTCACGGAGAAGGGTAGGTCGTGGGTGGGTGGGGGCTAAGCGTTCGCGGCTAAGTATAAAAGTTGTACGTCTGATGTCCAAAGTCATCAGTCATCAACAGCTCGTCCAAGTCTCCGACAAACGACAACCGCAACACAAGCAGTTTATTTATTTATTATAAACACTTCCAACAACCAACATCGCCATCATGCAATTCACAGTGAGGGTCTTACTGCAGTAGCATTATTATTATTATTATTATTGCGACTCCGCTGCCGTACAAACTGTATTGCCTAATGTTTTTGTTTTTGTCACCCCCAATTCAGGTGTTGATCGCCTTCGTGCTCGTAGCCGCCGCCGTCGCCTCCCCGATCGCTGACAAGCCCGCCGCTGACAAGTCCGAATCTGTCAAGGACAAACGCGCCATCTACGGTAAGTCGCTGCTGCATCACACTCGCTTTGCCGTCATTGTTATTATTATTATGACAGTTACCATGGTACTCATATTATAATATTAAATATATCACAGCATTATGAAATTAATTCTTCTCAAAACCGGACGACTATGATCGCAACGGCTTTCTAAATGTGTACTAAATATGATCTCCAGTCATCGTTTAACTTATTTGCTTTATTTATTTCACGTCTGTATTTTATCCTTAGCCGTCGCCCCGTCAGTGTACCACGCTCCAGCTGTCTACCACGCACCGTCCGTGTACCACGCACCCGCCGTGTACCCAGCACCAGCCGTCTACCACGCGCCGTCCGTGTACCACGCACCAACTGTGTACCACGCACCCGCCGTGTACCACGCACCAGCTGTGTACCACGCACCGGCCGCCGCCACGTCCTACTCCAGCGTCAGCATCTCGCACCCAGCAGTTGTGGCCAGCGCCCCAGTCTACGCCCCGGCCTACGCACCAGCCCATCCATTGTACTACCACCGTCGCTGAACGGATAACATGACGGTAAGCGAAAACTGGACCGTGGTTAGGCGTCGGACTAACGAAAGCTGGCTGCACGCCTCATCTGTGTGTCATGTCTATACATATATATATATATTTATAAGTTTTAATTCGTCTAACCGTATTTTTTATACCATTTTCCCAGAATGGTAACATCGCCCGGTTCTTTACAAACCGAACGCGGCGTGGTAACTTATAAATAATATATTTGACAACATTATGATAGACCCGTTAAAATGGTGTAAAAACGCGACACGACGCGAGACATGAAAAGTTTGTGCAGCTAGCTCAAGTAGACTTGGTTGCTGGTAACGTGTTATCACGACGGTTTTCGTCAGACTTAACGTTTTCGAAAAGCTCACGGCAGCTGATTATTATGAACAACAATAATCTGCTGCACCGCGCCATCCGCTAAACCACTGGTTCCCGTTTTAAATACGATTTGCGTTTCTTTTTCAGATTCTGAAACCATTTCGCGTGCCAAAGACAGACCAACCGTCCAACTACACTGATGCAGTTGATGTGCCCGTCGAAAATTTCACAATCTCTAATCATGCATAGTTGTACCTATATTATGTCATTATATGTAATTTATTTATTACGGTGTTGAATTCATCCACTCAATAATAAAAACCCATATATACGTATAATACACGCATTTTATTTTTTTTAATTATTATTTACCTCTTCTAAAACTCTGTTAAATGTAAGCCACGCATATTCTGTACTAAATACATATTATAGAAGTGCCACTGCGCCAACAGGCGTTTCGCTTTGATAATAATAATTATTATTGAAACAATGAAACCAATAGCAACCACTTACAAATAAACATTTACATCGTTAATCTTAAAATCGCTGTTTGAGCTCCTCCTTAGGTAGGACCTCTAATTTACACTTTTAAAATTAGCCTATGTTATTCAGGGATAATGTACCATTCTAATGGTGAAAGAATTTTTAAAATCGGTCCAGTATAGTTTTTCAGTTTATTTTCTAAAAACATCCAAATCTTTCCTCTTTATAATATTAGTATAGATTATAATATAGAAGTATAGATATAGATAGTAATATAGTACTCGCTCACTTCGTCGACCGTAAAAATGACAACTTTTGAAAAATGTGTGATTGTTCAACTCATTTTGGGTCAAACTATTTACAAACAAATATTTCCAATTCAGATTTAAAAAACGCTGTTTGAGCACCTCTCCGGGTTTTAATTTACCCTTTTAAAATTAGCTTATGTTACTCAGAGATAATGCAGCATTCTAATGGTGAAAGAATTTTTGAAATCGGTTCAGCAGTTTTAGTGTTTATTTTTATACAAACATCCAAATCTTAGATAATAATATTATTATATAGTACAGATAATATCCCGATAGAAATGTACATATTGTGTACATTATACTATTATACAAATGTATATTAATATGTAACTACCTCTAGTAATTTTTATTCCATCTGAACGATACATTTGGAAGTCGAATTTTGTATTCCATTCGATTGAATATTTATTAAACAGCTGTAAATTAAAAAAAAAAACCAAATATGGTTATTACTAATTATATTACTACATGAACCAGAGTTTGATTCTAAGGTTGGTGGCTGTATGACCAAGTCTAATAATTTTGACCAAACAAAATTAAGTCCGTTTTGGACTCATACTAGTTATATTATATTTCATTTGGGCGAGTGAAGTTTTTTACTATTATATCAATTATTATATTATTATAATTATTTTATTTGCGTGTGATATGGATTTTGATACGAATGTGATTTTATTTTATTAATTTTTGACTGTAGGCACATTACCTATTATATTAGGTACGATATTTTTTTTTAAAGTTAGAGTTCATTATTAATTATTAATTATGACGTTTATTGTACGTTATTTTATATTATTATTTTTATTTTTTAAACATTGACAATGTATTATAATATAGTACCCAGGTATAGAATATATATGTTACGGGTAATGTTAACATTTGGATAATGTCGACATTATCCGGTTAATGAGACATTAGCCAACTGTCATCATAAGCCGCCATGAATATTGGCTAATGTTAACATTAACCGGGTAATATTACATTAGCCAAGAACTTTTGGATAATGTCTTAACAACCATAAAAATGTAACATACGTGAGATGCAATAATTTAAATTATTAACAATATTAATCATATTTAAGACAACAATCATAAAATACAAAATATTAATATGAGTTTAATTTTAATTTTTAACAACCTAACCTACTTATGATACATAATGTATTATCCTTTATTATTACACGGTATGCTTCCGTGACATTTTGAATTACACAAAATGCTAGATACTTTACATTTACATCGATTGGTGTCACATTTCCCCTTACATGAACACCTTTTATATCCTTGACATTTGACTCGCAATTTCCCTCAATGATTTTTCTACATGTACCACCTCATCAAGCTGTATTAAAGATAACGGACAATCACCAAACTGATTTCTAGTGTATAATTGTGGCAAAGTACCATATTTATTGCCAAGTTTATAATATTGCCCATCCTCAATAGACACAACTGCAAATATAATATTTCTCGGGTCTGCTCGTCCTCTGTCGACATCCGGTAAAGAGACTCTCACACTATCTCCGACGTTAGCTGGGGGAAACTTATGGATAGACCTAAATTTCATTTTTTCAGCTTGATTTGTCAAACAAATTTCAGAATTTTTTCTATTATTATCGATTGATTTCTGTAAAAAATGAATTATTAGTTATAAACAATATAAGTAATTTAAAATAACAATTTTGCCAAATGTTTCGCCAATGTTGACATTATCCGGATAATGTTAATATTTCATTAATATAAACGAAAAATTACACATTAACCAAAACGCATGGCTAATGTCGACATTAGCTGGATAATGTCGACATTATCCAAATGTTAACATTACCCGTAACATATACATTAATACACCTATACAATCCTATTCATACTTATTCGCCCAAATGGTTTTTTTTTTTGGTGGAATAAGCACTTGCCCAAACGGTATATAATTCTTCATCAAAACATACGACCCACGGTATACGCCTGATTCTAATAACGAGACATCTTGTCAAATCTGGTCATCTGGACGTACCGTTCGAGGGTAGGACTTCACGAAATAGCACACAATAATAATGCCAAAAGTGTTGTCATGTAAATAATAAAGTCATAAAATATAATATATAAGTTGTCGTGCTTTTTCGTACGTTATGCATAATAAAACCGTAAACATAAACTCAACTATTGCAACACGATCTAAATTTGATTAAAAAAAGAAACACTGTTTTGTTTAAGTTTGTAGTCTCCGTATAATTGGAAATGCACGTGAATGTACAGGTATAGTAACCGTTAAAGTATGGAATTCGTAATTTTGTAGTTCAACGAACTTCTTTAGTTAAAGTATTTACATTAAAATTAAATTAATACTGTATAGAAATTGTATAGAACAAGTGTCTATATTCTATAGGATATCTGGACGAAAATATATATAAAAAAATTGAGGATGATTATGTACATGAAAATATAAATAATATAGAAATTATCCACGACAATTTCTATATAATAGGTAATATTTTGTTTACAATATTTTAAAAATTTA
Source organism: Acyrthosiphon pisum (assembly GCF_005508785.2). NCBI lineage: Eukaryota > Metazoa > Arthropoda > Insecta > Hemiptera > Aphididae > Acyrthosiphon > Acyrthosiphon pisum. The sequence continues at coordinate 42,139,664 of NC_042495.1, read as the reverse complement.
GTTAATTCAACAATCTCCAAAATTCGAAACATGGAATACCCACTATTTATCATTACAAAATTGACTTTGGTGACATTTCCATTTCCATTTACACAATACACCATTCTTAATTATTATAATATTAATACCTATCGTGGGCGTGAATAGATGTGAGATGTTCATAGGTACCTACGTTAGTTATGAATGGTGGATATTATAAGTATCGATGCGTACTAAACAAGTGTTGAAATATTATCCAGCCGTGTGTATTATTGTTTTTATTAAATAGGTAAAATAATCAATTTTATCGTAATACCTGTTATCGATAGCGAAATCGATACCGACCAGTTCATGCATAGAAATCTAATTTAATCCTAACTACTTCCAATTTACACAATATAAATGTTACGATCACGGGTAATTTATAAAATATCTAGTTAAATTATAAATTATATGGATTATAGTCTTAATTTGGTTAGTGTATAAAAACTACCTAGATATTTCGCGAAACAACATCATTTCACACTTGAACACTTACATACGTATATATATATATATATATACATACGCGCGTTTAGTTATGATATTTCTTATGAAAATAAACGGTTAATGTCATAACGGGTTGTGGTTAGCGTTCGTTTGTGCACGAGACTATGCCTACGCCTTACACGTCCATGAGTCGATTATATAAATATGTGTTTGCTTCTACATAATTTTGTGTGTGAGTGATTTCCTGCAAACGAAAGCTTACGAACGCTCACGCGCGCGTTTCATTTACGCGCTGTCATATATTTTGTAATCATCGATATTGGCACTCGACGTAATAGACTAATAGCACCGAATGACTGCAAAACGACGATAAGTGTTCATCGTTTTTTTTACCAACCATAGGGACGGAATTTTTTACATGATAATATGTCACCTACAGTGCGCTAACCCTCCCCAGCCCCCACCACGACAAAAATATCATAAAATGTTGGCTAGATTAAAATGTACATTTTCTATATATTTTAATATTTAATGTTAATGTTTTAAAAAAAAAATAGCACCAGTGTCATCTTACATTGTTAGGTACATAATATTATTATGTACCAAAACACTACATCGTATGGATCGACATAAGGGGAATTTTTTTAATTGTAATGCGCATTCGTTCATTTGTGAACTTGGGAACATATACAGCTGCTATAATATCCTTTCTATCAGCAAACAACATGTCGAATGACAATGGAGTAGAATTGTATTACAATAGATTTTAACCTATGTTTATTAATTCGTAGGTATAGGTACTATGCATCCATTAAAATTGAATATGCGATTGCTGCAGAGCAACAATCGATGATGTGATAATACATATTTTGTGATTGATTATAATATGGTGTGCGTCAATCGATTTTCAATTATTAAATTTAAATCGAAAATGTTCACTATTAAGTATTAATATTTAATAGCTATATGATATTAATAACTTATTAATCAGACGACGACAGTCATGTTGTGTAACAAGTGTTCAACCAAAGAACGATTTCGTCATTTATGATAAATTGATAATGCACATTATACTATGATAACGATGGTAAATGTTGTAGTTGTTGTAGTGAACATTGTTATGGAGGCCACTCAGGTTTTTGTCGTTCTCTTATAATATTATTATGTATACCTAACCTGCCCATTGCCCACTTAGTTAATACGCCTGTATGAGTCCACATTTTAATGTCTCTTTATGGTCTCGGTACTCGGTAGTAAGGTAAATAAAATAATTTAAAACTTACATAACTATTTGAAATATTAATACGTCTTAATTCTTAATTTCTATGACATAATTTTAAAGATATATTATATTTGCACAATATATCGTTCATATTACCTATATAATTTTGTAAACATTTGTCACATACAATTTTTGATTACACTAAAATGAATTTTTAATAAGTGTTTTATTTAAAATATATGTAATATGTAGAGCTAAACATTTTAGAATTCAAATGATAATAATTTTAGCTTTTAATATCGTAATAGTTCTAAAATATTAAAATTAGAAACAAATATATTGATCAACATATTTACGAAAGTCACCTTATTTCACCTATTTCTACAACACGCACGGGCATTTATCGAGTTCCATAAATGATGTAGCATTATTGATTTTAGATTAAACGTACAAAACAATTCTAAGACCAATGGTAATATTTATATTTTTTTCGTATGTTTTATTATTTGATGGTCTCAAAATCAAATTACCAGCGGGCCATATATTTATACGTCAAAGGTTCGCGGTCGAAATATCTTTTTACTCATCTTCTTCATACTAAATCAAAAATAAATAAAATACCTAAATGAAGACACAATTCATTTCTTGTAGTGATACTATAATATTTTTATGTATACAAACGCCTCTGAAGAAAAATCTTCTTATTCCAGTCCAATCCTTTTTTAAATAACTATTTTTATTAGTTTTTTTCGAAATATTAATACATATAAAACGCCTTGAACGTGTCACATAATTTTTTGACGCGGTGAATGTGTTAATAATTATTTATTTTCATCAACATGGTTGAAGTTATAAATGTTTATTTAAAATTGAACCAAATATTTATTGTCTCCCTGAAAGAGATCACGGGCCACGTGTTTGAGACCACTGTATATTATATTATAATATTATCTTGGTTTTTTGTGTTAGATTGTGAACGAATTTTCCATCGTTACGATGAGTGAATTACCAAATTCTTCGACAACGTAAACACATTATAAGTTATATACCTTGTATGCATCAGTCTTTGATGAGTTTTATTTAAACCCTTATCTATCATTTTCACGTCTATAAGTATTCAAATTTCATATTTTTTTGTTACAACATTATGTAGTACTACTGTATGTCTATTCACACATAATATTATACAGAACAGTAGAATTTATGAAAGCTTTAAATGATAGAAGAACCTACAAAGCAAATTTATTAAATTATTCAGCAATTCAAATATGTGTATTACAATACGTGCATAATAACTATAGCCAGTCAATACTCTTGCCTCTTGGCTCTAGGACCTATAGGACCTTCACGCGTACACGAGTATTGGCTGTAATTTTATTCGCGTATTGTACCACAAAAATTTAAAATTGTATAGAGACGTATCGTTCATTCATTGACGTTATCGTTAAAATTTATTTGGGCGTGCATAATAAACAGTCAGAAAAACGTAGACGTTTAGAATTTTACGAACATTTTAATAATATTGTGGCAAAAATAGAGGTTAACACATTAATTATACGTTCAGCCATCTCCTTGAATTGCTTCGATTATTCAGTGGCATTTCGTGAGTGCACAGTGTTTTTAGCACTTATCGTTACATAAAACAAAGGTAGGTGCCAAATACTCATAGTATTATAAATGCATCGACTAATGATATGTAATAATATTATTATAGATAAATCGTAGTATTGGATAACTAACAAATTAATATATATGTGTATCATTTTAAAACGTATTGAATACTTGCATTATTATAATATAAGATAGATAATATCTCATATAAGATAATATTATTATCTTATATGAGTCTTATTTATAACCGTTTTATCATTTTTCATCTAATCATAACTGTTCTGATCAAGTAACGACACGATTTCAAGTCGTCCTCTTTCAGTCAACTGCAGACGTCCTGCGGGTTGATCGTTTTACGTTTATGTTGCAGTATATTATGCGCAGTTGCAAACGTTTTTTAAATGCCCGGAGAAATGTATGTGCAATATAACTGTATATGTGATTTATTTGTAGGTACTTACCTAGCTAGAAACCAATATATGAAAAGTCTAATAATGTATTAACCTTCAAGAAGCGTTTGAGATGTATACGTAATTCAAAATATATAAGACGAAGCGTATCGTTAATATAAAATGAAATACGCCGATTTAGGTCTCGTATATACATTAATAAGAAAAGTGCATTATCATCGTTACGTATATCTGTTATTGTTCGTGTTGATATTTATAATAGATAGATTTGATTTCAATATCAAAAATATACTTTTTGAAACCACTTTTAATTACAAAATATACGATTCATGTTAGTGTATTACGATATAGTTAGAATATACATAACACACGAATCCACGCTAAGTTTTGAATAAGTACTTTGTATGCTATATAATATACAGTTTACCTATATGTAATCGTGGTGACATATTTGACCGGTATTATATCTATAATAGGTGCCTAATATCGGTCACCGAAAGAACGGCGTCATTATTCTCACCCACCGCTGCCGTTTGTCCGACCCAAAATGTTTATCATTATATTATTATTATTATTATTATTGTTTCTGCCACCACACAACCAATTAATGTTAATTACTGCCGGCAACTCCGTATGCGTGTATCAGTCAACCCGCCGCCGACGTCACCAAAGGGCAAAGACTATAATATAATAGTATATAGAAGTTAAACTTTATATAAAATATTATATTTTATTATATAAAAACTTGATACCTTTATACTTTCATATTAGATTAATATTAAGGACATATTATTATTACATTGTAATATATAATAATATTGTATAATCGTGTGATCTTATAAAATACCCATAATAATAAATATTATATACCTACGAATATATATATACATATTCAATCTAATTAACCATAGCTACAATAATAATATCATATTTTTACAAATAATATTATGATGTATGTTAGGACAGGGATCGAGCGATCGGGGTTGCCGCGGGGGACATGGCACGGACGTTTGCCGCGACGGTGGGGCCCCGTTGTCGTATCATAATTTATTTATGATGTCACTGGATTGTCCGTAGGAAAAAGAACTGCGTACTAATGATGGGGTACGGTTGATAGTATGCGTTTTATACCGTTGTATAATATTATAGACGCCCCGACCGTATCCAATACCGTATTCCACGCGATCGTCTAAAATACACCACACTTACGCGCGATAGGAGCCTTGAAATTTTCGACCGAAGAATCGGTTCGCGTATTGTGCTCCGACCACGGCCAGTAGTAGTAAGTTGGTCGGTCCGTCGGTCGGTCAGTGCGCCAAAAATTTGAGCAGGTTCTCTATTTGGTGACACACAGGTTGAAAGATCAAAGAAAAGAAAATATTGCAATCGAGTACTAGACACTGACCAAAGGTCACTGAGCAGTGCCCACACGTCCTACTGCGAATATAGTTTAACGCCGTCGTAGATTATTCCATTTGGTACGTGACATAATAAGCAAATTCAACACATTTATAGGTAGGTACAGGTCATATTATTATCATTATTATTATCGTACTGATTTTATTTTTGAAATCACAAAATCATAACTCTAATTATAAGTAGTTAAAATTAGTTTAGTCTTATTCGGTAAGACTTAGTGTGAAAATCGAAGACGACGAAATTATCGTAACTTGTGTGGACCACGTTGTAATATTCACCCTAAATTCGGTGACGCATAGGATTTATATGGCGTGGCGAGCCCAATATTATATCGTTTTATCGTTTCGATTACCTTTTCATGGACAGTCCTTTACAAGGAATACTTACATAATATTAGCATAGTTCATCTCTATTGACTGTTAGATACTCATAATAATAATATTTTTGTTATGTAGATTTATTATACTATACACATCTGAATATCTAACGTGACAGAATTCCGTCATTAACGCATCATATTTGGAAGCCACTGCGACTTGTGTTTGGAGGCAACGACTAATATTCATTCAGTGGTGACCACGGCGATATTCTATTGATATTATGGGAGCACCAACGACACTTACCGTTATTGGTATAATATTTTTGTTGTTTGGCGTTTTCGTCGGATGGTTCGCTTTCCCGAAGATGTTAAACAACAAAATATTGGAGGTAAGAGATTATTATAATAACTACAGTAAATAAAAATAGATTATAATATTATAGTTATTTTTTTCCAAATTCAATTTGAATTTACATTTTATTGTTTTCAAATGTATTATCTGAATATCAAATATTAAACCAATAGTTTCTTGTTTACACATTACACTTAATAAAGTACCTTAATGTAAGGATCTAATACGGGGTTTCAAGCTCAGATTACCGTGGCATAATACCACAATTATAATTACCCCTGTCACCTCATTCCTTTTATCTCAAAATTACATTTTATAAATAAGAAACTATTAGGTATATTATATATTATAATTTTTTACATTTCATTGCTTCTTGAAAGTTATATTATATTTTATACTCTGAAAATATATAATTGAACAGACATCTCTTATGATGTACAAATCTTTATTAGACTTAACCGAATTTGCAAGTGTGAAATAAATATTACTATATAATATTATAATATGTTACAAAAATCATGAAGTACAAAAAATCATTTGGGTTGACAATTTATTTGGAATATTATATTATATTAATATGTCAGGCCATACTAAACTATGATTAAACAACGATTGACGTTCAGGTGCGCGCCCAGAATTTTTGTTTGGGGGAGGGGAGCTTAAACATTTTCTTACTTTCCTTACTCACAAGTAAACAATTTTTACACATATGTATACGTACGTACTTATAACGTACTAATTGAAATATTTATGTATAGGTATAACGCCTACTATATTTGCGACAATATGCTATTATATATTATTTAATGTAGGCTCTCCCCCTGGGTGTGTCACTGCTCATTATGATACCTAGATTACATTTCAGCTTTTAATTGATGAAGAACTCTTGAATCTCTGAGAAAAATTAGTTTTCCTTACAAACATTGCAAATCATGCTTAAAGATAAAAAAAATAAAAATTCAGAATGTATAATATTATTTTTAATTTATTGTATCATATTTTAATAGTTGTAAAATGTTAAATATTTATTCATTAATGAAGTTGATAAAGATTATTATTATTATTATACAAAATATAAGTGGGTACCTACGTGGAAAAATTGTTTTTAGTAGATTCTGAGTGGAGCGATATTGGTTTTAAAATGGTGTTTTATTATCATTATTTTTTGTGATTACTTAGTACTATGATAAAATAAATTCTAAAAATATTAAAGTTTTAAATATATTTTTATATGGGTAACGACTAACAGGTATAATGACTGGAAATAGAGTTTAAAAAGAATATCCATGTGACCATGTTATTATTTCAATGAAGTATTTTTTTATTTTCTCATTGAATTTTCTTAGCGACAAGCTTTGAAAAGCAACAAAAAACTGTAGAAGAAATGAAAAATACATTCTTTGTTCCGTTCAGAACCTAGGATGTCATAATATATTTTTAATTCTATAGTTTATTGTGGTTTTCAAATTAAATATTAGAAAATACTTTATCCTATTTCGAAGTGATCGAGGCCGGATAAGTGTCTAACATCCGGTCACTGCAGTATGTCTATATACAGTTCGTTTCTTAAATACTAATTTCCGGTTTACTGCAATTTTAAATTGTCTGCTTGTGAAATTACATTATTAATGTCATGTCTTAAGTAAAAATTGAATTCAAAATCAGTGAATTTCCCCTCTCAAATTGTATATCGGTAATATGACATTGTATATTTGAATAACAAGTGCCTATTATTCATAAGGCATAACTATACACGTTTGTTGCACATTACTAGTAATTACTAAAATTATTTTTAATTGCATAATACGAACTCTTGTCATTGTTCAAATAGAAACGCAAACAATATTGTTGAATGTAATCATATGTTATTGGCTTATTGTAATTTATTTTAGGTAAATTACACAGGCATACAACGTTTGCACAAAAAAGTATTTTATTATTACCTAACCTAGCATTGATTTAATTTAATTTAATTTTTTTACGTTTAAAATTTTCGATAAATTACTAATTATAATACTTGTATACAATTTTACAGATAAAAAATAAAAGTCAAAATAATAACTTATTTACTAATACTTCCAAATTAAATTGCAATGTATCGAATACAATATGACATTCCAAGTCCAATCAATATTGTATACAGGTTTTAAAGCCCAGCGAAGTGCTTCTATTATATTATAGTCATGTTACCGCTAGAGTTACGTGTATTTGAAGTTCAGATAGGTACCGGAGTATTGAAGTTAAATAAATTCTTATAATCGTTTTTTGTTTTTATTATATTATAAAAATGTATACAGTTAGTTTTTATCGTGTAGATAATCATCCGACAAATGTATAGGTAGGTATATGAGAAATATTGTAGGGAAATAGGTTACAGTTATGTCAATTATAATATGAATTCCATCTAGACATTTTCGTCAACTTTATAACAATGAGTGAAGTTATTATTATTTGCATCACGGAAATATGTACCTATATTATATATAGTTACGATCGTTATAAAAGAAGTTAAATTGCACACAACGCGTTTTTGAAGTAGGTTTTTTTTAGTTCTTACGAATTCCAACCTCAACATATGTACCAACATATGTACAACTTTACTGTTCTTTTAAAGAAAATTTCAGTCTTACGTCCTCGAACGGTAGGTATACCATTATGCAGCTCATTTCCTTCATGCTCCAAGTAAACTCTTGAGAAACATGTCTATAATTTTGGATAAAATTGTTTTTATTATAGTTATTATTATTACCGATTATATTATATAGTGAGGTATTAAATAATTCCAAACAACGTGCATAATATTTTAACTGAAGTAGTGTATCAATTAATAAACGTTTAACTGCGTAACACGTCTAACTCTGTCTAAGAATAAAATAAGATTCCATTAAAAAAAACTCTGAATTATTTGATTAAGTACCTACTAGGTGAAATTTGGTTATCTCATTCTTAACAACATTATAAAGAAACATAGCTTAATTGCAGTATCGCCAGTTGAACCAGAGTAAAATTACCTACAAAACAAAATAAAATATTTTTATTTATGAAAAATGACTTATTCCCTAGCTTTTACCCGCGCACCGTCCCTATGTAATTTATATTTTATATAACCCATATGAATGTTAGATTTTAGATATGGAAATTCACCGGACAAACAATGTAATAAAAGCAGAGCATTACGTCATATTTTTTTTTAATTGTTTTTATCTTAGGTACCTACGTATATTATAGATTTAAGATTTGCAATTTTTAATATTTGTATATAAGATATCATTGCAGGTTAATAGTTATGTTAATAGTTACTAGGTTTTTAATTTATCAGGGTAGGTACAATAACAAATTGTACATTATACAATTATGTTACACATACAAATTATTCAATTGTACAAAATAAAAAAATTAAAAAAATTAATGAATTCGCAGTAATAAGTGGATTTAAATGATCTAATTTAAAACGTCATGGGGACGACCACGTTGGAGTCTGTGTCTGTTAATACGGGCATTCAGCCCGAAATGTTGTGGATCGCTTGCTTTGTGTAGATGACTGACATTACGTTGTATGTAATATGTCCGTTACACTACGACTAGGTACCCAAATCATTTTCAGGAATTACACATTTTTTAGAGCACATAGGTATGTCCCAAAATAACGATTTTAAAAATAATTTTAAAAGTACGATCGATGTTTACGGTAAGAATTATGTAATGTAACCATTTCTAAAACATGATTTTATTTTTCAACATAAAATCAATTTTTAAAAAACCTAATATTATTGAACAACGAGTAGTAGATAGTAAATTACTATTAGTAATAATCATTATAACAGCTAAAATAATAAATATTTTCAAGGCATTGCGATGTGAGTATTTATTTAAAGATATTCATAATATTTTTGGGACATTTTATCAGAGAAATTAATATTTATTTTACATACCTTGCAATCAAGTCAATCCACAACTGTGATGGTATAGGTAACGACCGTGACGTACTTTTAGAATAATAGGTTTTTATTTTATAATAATAACAATTTAAACACCTATAGTACAAAATTTCATAAATTTAAGTCTCACTCCTTGTTTGGAATTTTTAATATTGTGCTTACATAGTTGTCAATTGAAAATAGCATTTTTGTTAGGCAAATTATATTCTTTAAAATTAATACATTTTTTAAAGTTTTTTAATGGTTTGACCGACAACATACATTTTTAGTTTTATTTCTCTAAGCGGAATATTTTCCGAAGTATTGGATTTTATTTAATAATGTTGTTTTACAATGACATCAATTTTTTTTTCAAAGTACAAACAGCATTTAGCTGTATGTTTTTGGCCTTCTATTTTTTTTATGTTCTGCTGCAAGTCACTGGGATTACCTGATAAAAATTTCCATAATTTTCTGAAAAAAACGTAGGAGGGCTATTACACAATTACAGCACTCTTTTTCTCGTGAATTTTCCGGTTAGACACACAATATAGGTAACAACACTAATATAATACAACACTAGTATAATGTATAGTATAGTACCTATATAACGTTATTCGTAATACAATTAATTATTTCCATCATATAATTTTTCCATCGTCGTTCTTTTTGAGTACCCAACGTTATAATGCATAAATTACATTGTTATCAATTTTACATAATTTAACGAACCATTTATTTAATTGTATGAGTTTAATATACTTAAATAATTCTTTAAGAGCAATGTTTTATGGTATAAAAAAAAAAAAACACATTATTATTATAAATTAAAAATAATTGCCAGTTAAATTTTTTTTAAATATAAAAACATTTTATTAACTCTTAAAATTAAATGTATAATATTATATAACATTATGCATTATTTGTTTTTATTATTTCATACAAATTGCGTGTAAGTCTTATTAAAATACTTAGGTACTTTTCACATATATTTTTTTTAATAGAGTCAATTTAACAACCAATTGTCAACCACTGACCTGAAGAATTCATTATTAACTCAATATTATAATAACAAACGACTAAATGAGTTGTATTATAAATGTGAATACCGGTGTACCTACTTCATTCTTTTCAAATCTGTAAAGTTTAATTTTAATTTTTTAAATGACATTAATTATTGCTTTAAAAATATATTATGTATTACCTTCATTATAAAAAAATATCTATATAGGTAAACTATAAATAATGGTAACTTATATAACGTTTATAATATAATTATGATAGTTGAAAAATATCTATGCCATACGCGCATACTGTGGTCGACACATATTTGTTTTAGAAGGTGTTTAGATAAGGTATACTACAAAGAAGCTTAACTTTATCCTCTCACCTTAAGATGAACATAAGAAGCTGAGCTGAATAATTCACTTATTCGGGTTACTTCTACTTTCAAACTCAATATTATCTCTTAAATTTATTTTATATATAACACTGTTACATTTCGGGGCTCCAAAACCCTGGTTTGTGTCAAACGAATCCCTAAAACCTGACATTAAAAATCTGTTCGATTAATGAAACTGCCAGATACACTTTTTTAGTTAAGTGAAGGTAAGACAAGTACTCATAATGTAGTCTTTATAGTTTATTTAATATAAATCCTGATTTTTTGTTGATTGCTTGAGACTTGAAAAAAATAGTTCCAACGTTTAAGTAAAATATAATATAATAATTTTATTATGAATTAAATAAGTATTACGTATATTCCGAATTGAAATAATATCGATTGACATAGCATTATTATAATTTATTTAAGACAAATTTTATTTGAGTATAATATACTAAATTATTAGAAATATAATAAAATTATTTTTATTATTATATTAAACATTTTGAATCATTATGCAAAAACATTAAAGCATAATGCAATTTGAATTATTGAAATGAGGAAAACATTTATTTTATTGTCTTCTTTACAAAATACTCGTGGTGAGCTTTTACAGTTCATAGCATCCAATCAGACCTTCGTCTACTTGTATGCATATTTTAATGTAATATAATGTATATTTTCCCCTCTTAATTTATTTCTTCAACGAAGTTTTCAAACTCACTCATTATGACACTAAAAAATAAACGTGCATGCTGACTAATTTAGTAGTAGCATGTAGGAGATTTGATCTTAGTTTATAATTAGAAGTACCTTATATTAATAGAGAAAATTAATTTAACTAAAAATTTACTAATTATCTACTAATAAGATATATCTAAGAATTTTTTTTTAAATTATTGGTAGCTGACATTTTAAACTTAAAATATTATTATGGCTATAATTTAAAAAAATTCTGGAAACATTTTTGAATTTTTAATTAATATCGCTATGTAAATATTAAATACCATATTATGATTATAAACGGGAAATGAACTAGTAAAATATCCAATATCCGTGATACGCTAAATCGTTTACCCGGTAAAAACATTGTAGTATTCCCAAAATTCTGCGACTAGAATATTGTTTTACATGATTAAACACATCCGGGTAAAAAAACCACCTAACGATCAATAATATAAACCACACAAAAGAACAAGCAGCATATAAATAAGATTATCAAAAAATACTGCCCAATAAATAAAATAAAATGACCCAACACTATTTGGATATCTAATATGCATAATATTATTATATATTAATAATTAATGTATACATTATTGTGAACTACGCAATATAGGTCCTTCTATCAATAGTGCAGCTAAACAGGATACTAACAATACGGTTACAGATAATAATATAACATAGCATAACCTTACGGGCTGTGTGTCGATGACTGAATTTCCTGGAACTTGTATATTGGAAAAATCTGAATAGACCGTATTCAGACTTGTGTTGTCAAAGCTAATACAAGCACCTTCACGCCAAAGCAATTTTTTAGTTAATCATTTTGATTTAAGAATAATAAATTGTGATCAATCGAATTTAGGACTTAGTAAATACGAGTGATCATATATTTTTTGAATACTTACCGTTTTATTGATTAAGATTGTTCAAGTGCAAGGATAGAATATCATAGTTAACATTAATGAGTTTAACATTTAATAAACATTAATAATAGTTAAAATAAAGTATCGTTAATTATTTTACATTACCTATCATCTTACCTCATCAAATCAACATAATATGTACGCAGGATCGCTACAATATAGTTATTTTTTACAATCAATATATCAATTTTTAACATGTTTTTATTATAAATTACATATTATTTTATGTATTACAAAGTTTTAATAACCCTACATAATTATAAACGAAGAATTTGTACATCTATGAATTAATCTATTTCCAAAATCCGATCGTATATAAAAAATAATAGTTTAAGCAATAGTGGAATTTTTTAAGAACCTACAATTAATATTATATTTTAAAATTTAAATAACAACAAAATAAAAAAAAAATACAAGAAGAGAAATGGTTATTTTAAGTGTAAATATCCAATGTCGTTAAAATGTAAAATTTAATTATTCCTATAAAAAGCCTATGCTAAACTTTTTTTCCAGTAAAAATCATACGATTAAGTTTTTATTAATTGTTAAAGCTTTTTTTACTCAAAGTCAAAAAGAATATCATAGGACATAGACAAAAATTAACGCAAAAATAACACAAATATATTTTTAACACGTCTAGGCAATGTTGTTAAAAATATTTCGCAATACCACTTTCAAAGAAAATTGAATCACTTTTTTCTACCATAAAAAGTGTCTTCAGACACAAAAATAAATCAATAAAAAAACACACATTTTTGTGTAAAACCATTACATTCATCGCTCAAAATCTAAAAATACATACTGAATAATATTATCCAATATGTATGATAATAATAATATAGACTAATTCTTCACCTAAAATAATTAAGTACTGTAGTAATTATTTTTTTAGTAAGCGAATTCAATAAAAATATAATATTTCAGACATATATTCTTTTTTTTTGTTGAATAATGTTCAAACAGAATTACATTTTTGACAAAAATCCATCAACATTAATCAAATATATATATGCATGTTGTATCATTGTAATTTAAACATTATTTGTATTCTGAGTAATTAAAATATGTGTAGATGATTGAAATAGCTAAATTGTGTATATTTGTGGTGATTTAAGCGTTAGCTATTTTTGCGTAATTTTTCGTGCGGAAAAAATAGTATTATTCGCTCAGCATTATAGAGTAAATGCATAATAAATTGAAGTATTTGAACCAGATGAGATTCAATAACCAATCATTTTTATATGGTTTTATTAAATTGCAATATTTTCAAGTATAGATTTAACATTTAATTAGAATGATTCAATGATTAAAATATATGATAATATTATTCATTGCACACTATACATATTCTTTACATCCGTCAAAAACAACGTTCTGATGCCTCATAGTTGTTATTAACTCTAATACGTATATAAGTCGTTTTTAACATAACCAAGAGCGATACAAATTGTAACTCATCTCAAATTATAGCAAGAGTCCCCCCCCAGCGAGGTGAACACATTAAGTCAATGATAATTTTATTTAATTATAGATTTATAGTTTATTAACTCTGTATCTTATTTTCATATCATAATCAAAAAAGTAAAAATTCACTGAAGAAATTAACATTTTTAAATTTATAGTATAGATTTTTTTTTATTAGCAAATCATTCTATGATTTCTTGGGCTTAAATGGCTGTATATTGTCTACCTATATAAATAAAAGGCAATGTTTGTGTGTGTGTAAGCGATCCAAAGCCAAGTCTGCTACTCGAGCTGTGCATCTTAAAGCCAATTTTTTTTAAGAGGGGCTCAACAGGGATTTTTTGGCTCATAAAAAACAAATAGCCTATAGGTATATTTTGTATGTTTGTTTGTTTAAGGTTGCCATTGATTACAGATAAAAAATAGTTATTATAATAATTGGAGATTATTTTAGACCAGTATTTTATATTTGGTCAATACCACCGAAATGATTGTGTCAATAAGATGTTAAGTTTACATTTAGTGGAGTTTAACTGTTTAAGGCAGGGTAAATTCACTAGCATTATAATTTGTCACAGGCAACGTCCTACAGGATCAGCTTATAATGAACACCTATATATACAATATAAGATCAAAAGCATAAAAACAATTATAAATATTTCATACAATTTTCCCCAATAGATTTAGCAAGAAACGTATAGTGTCCACAGGCTACTTTTTATTATCTACCTATTTACTTTTTACTTTTCAACAATTACGTGTTGAGTTTTGTTGACTCACGAAAAACTATAATGTTTTTATTTAAATATTTTTGACATTGGTTACAGAATATAAAATAGGTTGTTGTTATGATGAGATTAATTTTACATTCTGAGCGGAGCGGAGCGAAGAAGCTGGTGTTTTTTTTTTTTTATCCTGTATACAAAATGTCTACCAGAAAGAGTGCTTCGATTTCAACATATTATAGTATCTTATAGTTTAGAAAATTGGATCAAGATGATACTTTAAAGAGGTCATTTTTCGATTTTCTCAATAGCTATTTAATGCCACGGGAAAAACCACCAACCAATTACGAAAAACCGCTAAAAACGGGATTTTAATTTCTAACGCTTTGTCTATCACCATAGAAACGAATAAAAAATTTAAAAATAAATAAATAACAAAAAACGATTTTAGTTCAACTTACAGGCTATAATAAAATAATAACAATATAAAATATCCAGACTTATAAACCATCTCCGCTAAGAATTGTTTTTTGTATACAATGATATTATATTATCATTGAATTCAAGTTTAATAATATAATCCATTATACAGAGACCCACTTGTAACCTACTAGCTACTGTACAGCAGAGTGACATCCACTTACCCGCTTTTTAGACCTGCATTTTATATTTGGCCAAAACAACCAAAATAATTATATAAAATCAGTGCCGTTAACATTTAACGGTGTTTATGAAGGGCTACATCCACTGGCCTTATAATTTGTCCCGGTGAACGCCATGCAGGATCAATTAGTATTTTAATAAAGACATTTTTATCACTACATTTTATAAACGCCGATACCAAAAAATTATCGTCCAGTATTATTTATGAATATACATCCGCTAAAAATAATTAAGGGGAGTGGGTGTAATATACACCACACTGGTTACCAAAATGTTATTGACATTTAGGTACTTAATATTATTATTCTGTTTTAACTTTTAATTCGTCACAGTGTTACACTAATGTGTTTTTTTTTATTTATTTATTTTTTTTATGCATCCTTGTTAACACTATATTCATTATAAATAACAAAAATCAAGTCCATACATGTTAATTGGGTCGAGGTATACTTGATATTATTATATGCTTGGGGTGTGTATCTTCATCCTTCATTGGTAAATTGCTCTTAGTTTCTTAACACAATAATATTATATTAGTTGCCTACACATAAACTACCTCTGACTGTAACGTTGCGTTGTTGGCGATATTTTGTAAACTAATATGGCTCTGATTACCTAGGTAGTAGGTATACATTTTTTCCCTGCACTGTGTACGTTATTAACGACACGTCGTTTTTCTCACATTCACTACTGTGTCCGGATGGTGATATCTTCACAATGTTGGGTTCCAGTGCACTAACTTCGTAGTTTCAACGTCGACTTTACGATGGCTTTACGCTCCGTGTACCTACGTTTATTTCATTTAACATGATTAACTCGGATCTATACTTCCATTTATCCAATAGAACGATTTAATTTCGTATTTATTTTTGTTGTGTTTTCTGGCAGACGCTATACTATTGTTGGTATTTTATATTTTATACGAGGTCAAGACATAGATATTTAAATAGAAAGACTGCAAAATTCCTCACCATGCAAATCAACTATCGAGTGAGAGTAGAGGAGCTCTTATTAAAAAAATATTAGCGCATAAATTATTTCAATCACTTTTTCACGTCGCTATTTAATATTTGATGAATCTTTAGTAATTGATTATTATTTTTAAATGTACAAATTAAGTTTTTAATCCAATTATTCCATATTTCCATGATACCCTTAGTATCTATTTGTCTCTTTAACAACGATGAGTATGACGTCACGGGATCTCACTCTCTATCTTTCTCTCTGATTAAGTCCAGTCCATTTCTTTATGGTTCTATGGGTCGTAGTCAACGTTAACACATTTCGCTGAAGAGGTATTTGCGAGATTAACTAGCACTAGATCGTGTACATTCATACATTATAGGTACCTATATTCAAGAATTGTAATGTAAAAGATTATCTGCGCTTTTTAATTCATCTCGTACTCATCCATTTAATACTTGAGATTATATTTATACTTGCATTGTGATTTGTGATAGCTTATAGCTTTTTGAATCAACCAGAAAATCATGATTATGATGTTTAGTGTATAAATGTATCATCAATAATAATTAAAATAAGGTTAAAAAAATATTTATACGTGAAATCCTTTGTGTTATTGCTGAATGTAATACGTCATTCATTCAAATCAATAAAAAATATGAACGTTTTATATGTATATAATTTCATTAAATATTAATATATAATAAGTTGTAACGTATAATATAAACAAAACAATTACGATTATATGTACACTTATAAGTACAGATAAAATATCACGGATGAATGATACATACCTACTTAAATTAATTTAATTTTTAATTTTAATTCGTTACATATAAATTTTTCAACCAATTCTTACGTTGGCTACTGCAATTTATGCGGATGTGAGACGATACAATTGTGTTGTGTAGTATAGTATCACATTAAAACAATTATAGGTATTTCATGTTTCCTTTAAATTCCTATGGTAAATAGGAATTTAAAGGAAACATGTAATTAAATTATTGTATAAATGTGTCAAATAGTATTATGTTTAGAACTTTAAAATGATTTAACGATATGTACAATTGTTTTTGTTTTAGAGTAAATCATTAAATCCGAGATCAAATATGCGTCAGATGTGGTCACATCCCCCATTATCCGCAGATTTTAAAATTTATTTGTTCAACGTAACTAATCCTATAGAAGCGCAAAAGGGTGAAAAAGTCATAATTAAAGAAATCGGGCCTTATGTTTATCAGTAAGCATACGCTCTTATTTCACATCAATAGAACCAATACAAATGCATTACAACGTACATTTTGTAATTTAGTGAATGGAAAGAAAAAGAAAATTTAATCGACGATATAGATGCAGACACGGTTGAGTTTAGTTTCAAAAACACTTTTGTGTTTGACGAAATGTCGACGCTACCATTAACCGGAGATGAAATTATAGTTATGCCTCATTTGGCTATGATAGTATGTTCAATGTTACATATTAAGTAATATACTCGTAATATTACTTTGTGAAATAAAATATTTATTAAAATAAGTACTGATGATTATATAGTCATAATAATATTAAGTACTAATAATACACGAGTATCATCTTTGTAATGCTACTAAAATGTTTACATTTTGAAAATACGTTTGCTAATAATAATAATATATACTTATTCATATATGTCTATATATGGGTAGTAAATAATAAACTTAAGCTTTAAATTTATTATATATTGTTAAATTTTGATTTTGTGTAGGGAATGGTAACAATGACTAAGATGATGAAACCAGCTGCACTGGGTTTGGTAAATAAAGCAATTCCTTACTTGTATCCAGATCAAACTAGTGCATTTATGATGGGAACCGCTAATGACATCATGTGGAATGGATTGGATATAAATTGCACGTCCGAGGAGTTTGCATCCGTTGCTATTTGTTCACAGATAAGACAAAATTCAGAGAGCTTACACAAAATCAGCAAAGATCATTTCAAATTTTCATTATTCGGAGTGGTATGGTATAATTTTTTAGCATTAAAATATAAGATTGTATGTATACCAATAGATCAAACCACTGTTACCGTGCCATGAGTACCTACCTATGTACTGAAAGTTTTAGGTATTTCACTTCAGTTTTCTGTACAGCTCTTGGTTTTATCTCTATCTCTCATTTATCGGTTCTTTCAGTTCGAATTCAGTCTGAATATTGTTAACCAGACGAAATTATTCAGATACCTAAATTTTCGTTAAAGCACAGTTTATTATAAGCAAAAAAACGAAAGTATACCTACAGTTGCATACAAATTATGTATTTTTAAAATTTTAACGCTATTAAAATTTAAGAATATGTAAAAAAGAAAAATGATATTATATACTCGTGACCATTCAAGACTTTGTTTTTAAATTAACTTATGTCTAAATACTACAGAAAAAGAACCGTTGTTACTTGTTAATGGTATAGGTAACAAATAACAATAATGGTTTTGTACGAGTAATAATATTATAGTTGTATACATTAAGTCTTCGTCTAACGATATTGTATATCATTTATTACACTGAAAATCGTAATATCGTAATATTTTTGTTATCCATCACTGTATTAATCTAAATCTGTAAAACAAATTCCTAGTGTTTCTAAAGCCACACGTATTGTATACCGAAACCCATCAGAGGCGTAGATCGGTGCGCTGTTCTCTTTTGACAAATCGTCTGCTGTTCTGTTATGACAAATTTACTGCAAAGTTGAGCAGCGTGTTTGAAAAACAATAACACGTATTGCGCGTAAGAATAATAATATCAATGTCCAAATCGTTTTATCCGACGACGAGTTTCGTCGGAATTTCGCACCGCGTTTACTATACCTGCAGAAATCCACGTTGCATATCTTTAGTTTTGAACAGCTGTTCGACGACACTTAAGAGACTTACCGTGATTATAATATTTGTCGCGTGTTGTTTGGTCCAGAAAAACGGAACAATCGAGAGCAACCGTTACACAGTGAAACGCGGCTACACTTCGCCAGCGACGGAAGTAGGTCAGGTGATCCGATTCAACGACAAACACAAAATGGATGTGTGGCCCGGCGACGAGTGCAACAAGATATACGGGACAGACACCACAATATTTCAACCGTTCATCACGAAGGACACCAACCTGGCCCAGCTTCAGCGGTGATATTTGCCGGTATACTTACGCTATATATCACACATATAAATATTATAAGTCATTCATACCTATACGTCTTGGAAAAGACACTTTATTTTTATATTAACATACAGACAAGTACTCGGTAAATATTACACTCGAATCAAACATTTAAAAATATGAACCCCACATACATAATATAGTACCTACAGTTACGGAGGAACTGATATATATTTAGATTTTTCTTCTAAATTTCAATATTTTTCAAACTAAATAATTTCATTTTTAACCCCTGATTTGTCTAGTATACAGTATTTATTCCAAATTATAAACTTTTCCTGGTTTCATATTTTGTTATTGTCTTATATATACTTAATATTTGGTAGTGCGGTATAATTAATCATTTAACGACGAGGTTAGCCTCTTAAAAAAACACAACACCAATATAAACAACACAGTAAAGCACGTTCTAATAATAAGTAATATAAGACAACTATGTATAATATATGTAGTGCAGGACTGGAAAATATTGTTAAATAACTTGTTGTCGATCAAATGAAGAACTAATACAAAATATTAATATGTACTTACAATATGATCTCGTCCGAACGACGACTCTCTTCTACTAGGTAAGCTGCGAACGTATGATATGCATGTCAATAAAATTGATAACAGCATTATCTCAATAAGACATTTGGATTCTATAAGTGCGTAATGCGTAGCACTACACGGTAGGTCGACTAAAAATAAATTATATCTAATATGATATTAAACACAATGAATTAAAGCCATACGACGTGGAATAATTAAACGAGGAATTATTGTAATTATTGGTATTCGATTAAAATTTAAAATTGAATCATAAGACTTAAGAACAAAAATAAAATTGAACCACTGTAAGACATAAATACATAATAAATAACATTATTGACTTCACTGCACAAAACTGAAAGTATTTTCTATGATATTTAATTAAAAATATTGATCATGAGTTACAACTTATTTTTAACAAAATGCTCAAAAATATTATGAATTAATAATGTTATTATGTAAGCAGACATAAAGGAGTTTTTCAATTACATCCATTACTCATTAGTGATACCAATATTGATTTTTTTCTTCATTTGGCAGTTTACGTGTCAATTATTATTATTATTTATATCTAAATGTTGAAATGATTTTTTCTTATAATGTTAATATAATAAGTTTAGCCTTTATTTTTAGTTTTCGTATTTATTTTCTGCTTTGGGTTTGAAAACGAAATATACAGATACAATATAAAATATGTATTGGGGGATGAAGTGGCCGAGCGGACTAAGGCGTCGGTTGCGATGCACACTGACGCCGGTTCGATACCTCGGCCATGGGCGGCATTTTTCTTCAGGCAAGTCACGGTATCCGAAGAACAAGTGCCGTCATCCCTTCACCCGGGCATGGCAGATTCCTACGGGTGCACAATCAAAAATTCTGCCAAACCTAACACACACGTATTCCCCCCCTTACCGACATTAAAATGTACAAAACCAATACGGCCATAGTTGCCGGGCTTAAGATCAAAAAAAAAAAAAATATATGTATTTAATTTAATTTCTATTAAAATAAATGTCTATTGTTGATTTTTTTGATATTTTGTGTGAAATAATTGTTAGATTATAACAATATATATATATTTTTTTTTAATAGGCGTAAAATATATTTACTATAATTTAAATAATTATTTTAACCGTTCTTTAGATCATTGACTCCAGATTATGTACAAGAAACAAAATATAATGGATTAAATGTATTTGAATATTCGGCCATGTTAGTAAAACCGGAGGAAAAATGTTACTGTTTGAATAAAAAGAAATGTTTGAAACCTGGAGCATTAGATTTGACAAACTGTTCAGGTCAGCATTTTTTATATTATATAATATATACATATTAACATTTTTAACAAATTTATAATTAAAATTTTAAAATGTCTGAAAATAGATTTTAATGATCTTATGTAAGATACTAAACAGTTCTTTAAAAATCAAATTAAAAACATGTAAGCTGGAATACAATTAATTATTGTGTTGTACAGGTGCTCCTATAATTGCAACTCTTCCTCATTTTTATAAATCCGAAGATTATTTGAACAATGTTGATGGACTAAGCCCCCAAGTTGAAAAACATAAGATTCAAATGTATTTTGAACCAGTAAGTAGATTTTATTCGTACTATATCCACATAACACATAACGCAAAATTTAAATTATAAATATTAACGCTACCTAATGGTACCTATTGAATACCTACTATCGATAGTACCGATTAAAATATAATATTATTTGTATGATATATTTTTTCAGATGACTGGTACTCCATTATTGGGTTACAAGCGTTTGCAGTTCAATATTTTTTTGAAGAGAGAATCCAAAATAAACGTTATGAAAACGCTTAACGAAGATGAGAAACTAATACCACTGTTTTGGGTTGAAGAGGTAAATTAATTTGTTTATCAGAAATTTTAATATAAATACTTGAACTTGTTATAGAGTTGTACAACTTCCGTCTAGTGAATATAATCTAGGTTTACAACTTATCACTATGATGAACATAATTAATGACTTTCCTCTCAGAATATGTTGTACACGTAATTATGAATTTATTAAAACATAGTTTTGTTCACACAATTTCAGGGAATCGCTTTGAACAAGACGTGGACTAATCAAATAAAAAATAAACTTTACTTGCCAATTACTATCATGAAATACGTTAAATACATATTTGTGGTTTTTGGTATTGTGTTCATCATATTGGCAGTGGTCGTCAACTACAATAGTGTTAAAACAATGGAAATCACACCAAAATATTAGAAATCAACGATCGCAAAAAAAAAATTAAAAAATACTTTATGTTAAGTTAGACCTCACAGAAGTAAACATGATTTTTTTGTTGTATAATATTATGAATAGATACCGGTGTTCACTTTGTAAATATATTTTTAGTCTCGCGATTTTAGAGTAATAAATTAATAATGTTCTAACAACAATCAACTGTACATTTGAGTTTTAATATGTATTTTAAATTGTACTCTTTAAGATGGTTGGAGCTTAGCATACATAGCTTGTTCATACTATAATATATAAGTAGGTACATATGTATAAATACAGTATTCGGTATACCTATTACCTACTATAAATTTATTATTTTCTGGGAAAACCAATTATAATACACACCAATCAATAATAAATTATTAAGTAAATTAAAAATTGTTTTAGTTTCAAAAAGGTTTTTAGTAGAACAGTATAATACATTCTATTGAATATTATTAAATTTATATCATTAATATAGGAGTAATATAATTATAATATAATTGTCTAGGGTTTAAACTAGACATAAACTTACTATCGAATAATAGTTTATATAACCGTTAGTATATATGTATTAATATATGTATAATGTATATGGAGAATCAGTATATGACATATTATGTCAATACAATATACAATATACATCTACTTCTATAAATAATTATATTATTGGGGGACGGAGTGGCCGAGTGGCTAAGGCGTCGGTTGCGACGCACACGGACGCCGGTTCGATACCTCGGCTATGTTTGGCATTTTTCTTCGGGAAAGTCACGGTGACCGGAGAACAAGTACCGCCATCCCTTCACCCGGGCATGGTAGATACGTGTGCCAAAATCCAAAATTCTACCAAAACAAACACACACGTGTTCCTCCCTTACCAAAAAAAAAAAAAATATATATTATTATGTATTGGTAAGTATAAAAATATTCAAACAGTAGATATCAAAATATTTTACGTTTTCTTAACTCAAAATATTTCAATTACGTTTTAGATTCTGAGCGGAGCGATGAATGTATTGATTTTAGAATTATGAGTGTTTTTATTTTTTATTTTTTATTTATTATTTTTATTTGTATCTATGTACACGAGAAGTAGTCGAAATAATGCTTTGATTTTCAACGTTTCGACTTAATTGGCACGTCGAACAAATCCTATTTGTCATCACTGTCCTACACTGACAAATCGTCTCCGTCTAGAATAGTTTTTTTTATACAATGCAATTGAATTCAAATGTAATACCATCCATTACAGTGACCGAATTGTGGTACTGTGTAGTAGAGCAACATCCACTTACCCGCTTTTTAAAATACAAAATCACTATAAAGATGCCCCACATTAACTTCTGAATTGGTTTCGATATTTTTTGTACCTACATATAAATTATTAAAAAAACTTTATCGAGAGTTGTATACCGTGATATTATTAAAAATCTTGTAGCCCAGATTTACTCTTATCGATTGAATATTCTGATTTTTTTTTATGTATTATAATACATTAAGTAAGAGTGTATTATTATTGTGATAAACACAATCAAGTGTTTTTTGGTCAAACAATTGTAAAAAAAAGGTACATAAGTATGAATGAATCGGTAGAAACTTTTATATTATTTTTTAACAATAAAGATGTACACTGTGCAACTATTGTATCTTCTATAGATACTTCAATACACCCCACTAGTAAAATATTGTTATCCAAAACCCCAACCAAACATTGAAGGGATAATAATTATCTCATGATATTGATTATCATGTATTCGTGCCTCGTTATGTCAACACACGGCTATAGATAATATGGCTGCCCATCGACCCATGATTCCCATACTTGAAATGTGTCTACCGAAATAAATCTCTATAATCAGTATTAAGTTAATTTAAATAGCTGGAGATCTTAGCACTAGTGCTTATATTATCTCATAGTGACTGTCACGCAACTACAATTTACGTTTAAAATAGGTAACTGCATTTGTAGTCACTACAACAAATGAGCGCTAGTGCGAAAATCTCCAGCTGTTGAGTACTGATTATGTAGATTCATTTCGGTAGACACTTTTCTAGATTCTGATAGCGTTGCGATGCTGTCTGCAGATTCTCTCCCCTTTTTACCCAGTTGCAGTGGTCCGATCCTTCACCGGCCAAGTCAAAATTCCGCCAACTCTACAGCTGCAACGAGATTATAGTCTTCGACACTCGCTCCGAGCTTTGCAGGTCATCGTCGTCACTGGCACAACAGTCGTCTTTAGCACCTACAGCACCGTCAAGCAGCGCATGACATCGCGCACTAGCCTCTCGTCGCCAACCGTCATCGCTCTCGCAGTCGTCGTGGC
>NC_042495.1:42114473-42114708 GCF_005508785.2 Acyrthosiphon pisum | reverse complement strand
TGCCATGCTCGTCTTAGCGCCTCGAGCAAACGCACCCGCGACTCTCGTCCGCCCCGCAGAACCGCCCGTGAGAACGGTGTAGAGGTGACCAGTGGCCATATACTAGTTACCAACATCATCAGCACCACCAACTCGCCATCACGTACCCCCCCCCCCCCAAGTCGCCTCGTCTTGTCCGATGCCTTTTTTTTCATTTAAATTATTACTCCTTGTTTTTTGCTACTTTTTTTTGTAT
>NC_042495.1:42100598-42114373 GCF_005508785.2 Acyrthosiphon pisum | reverse complement strand
CGCTATTTTCTTAGCAGACTATTATTATAAATTATATCTATAGTTCAATGCTTAGACTATATATATGATCTATAAAGTTCAAAAATCAAAGACTTTACTATAAAATTATATCACAACTTTTAGAGCCGTTTTTTTTTATAATTAACGTATTTTTTACACAGAGATTGGCAAAGTGTTTTCGTCGGGTTATCACTCATTTTTTGTTGATACCTTTATTATTTGTAAGTCATTGTTACGTGAATAAAAATAAGTAATAACGTGCTTTAAGATGGAATATTATTAAGTAATACCTTTTTTTAGAACACTTACATAAATGTATTATGGTAGTTACAGTCGAGTACGCGACAAGAGATACTTAGTTTTAAATTGTAATATTATTATATCGTGATTAAGAGTAAAATATGTGAATTCAAGAATGATGTGGTGGGGACAACCACCGTGACGACATAGAACTAGATTTAAATTAAAATATCGGGAACACTATCATATTATGTGGTGGGAATCCCCGCTGATCGTGGTGTCGGATAATGCATAGTAAATGAAATATTATATAATAAAATGTTGAAAATACTCTACAATAATTTCTAGTTAAATTGGCTATAACTCTGTTGATACTTCACATTGTTCAAAATGATTTGAAAATACATCATGCACTTCTAAGTACAATTTCCAATTGGACGATTGTATCTTCAAACTTCATTATTTTACCACAAACTTGCTATGCTTTCTCAAGAAATTGTTTACGTGAATTGTGGTGCTTCCCGTAATATTATAGTCCGGCTAGTTTTCTAATGTGTTTTGCCTATGTGGCATTTTAAGGCTCTCTTTTCTTTTTATACTTAGCGTGACTCTACCGGATCGTTGGATACAGTTTAATAATTTAATTTTGGTTTTGAATTAATATTCTTTAGCTATATTAATATAATAATTCATTCATAGGTTTGCAGTTGCATTAAAATATTAAGTACCAAAAACAGAATTATTTTGTCTATACTTGTTGTGCAAGTGCTTTATTCAAAATATAAATATAATTTTCGAATTTTTCAAATTTTTACTTTGGAAAAGAAGATCAAAAATAGTCAGTCCGAGTACAACTACAGGAACTCTGTAAATTTATCAAAATAGTTGCGTCCATGTCTTACATCACACTTTACGTCTTTATAATAATGTGAAAAAATATTAGGACGTCTACAGAAAATTTTAAAACATTTAAAATCGAAGATTTACTTGTCTACTAGAATGACCTGTTGTTTATAGTTTACCTGTTTGATTGACCATTGTGCATAATATAGAGAATTATAAAGGTAAAGGTGAAGAAAGATTCCAAGTCTATTTTTAATTTATATTATACACAATTTCGTCAAAAATTAATTCAATATTAAAGGGAAAAAGGGAGTAAGTATGCTTATTTCAATTACCATGTATTCGTTATGAATTTAGACCTTATATTTATATGCATCTTCAACTGCATATTTTTATATTTTTCAATGTTCGATATTTTTGGAATTTACCGAATAATGTTGGTATAGATTTTATAATAATTATTATTATAGACTATATGTCTATATTAGTGTTTGAATGTAATATAATGTATGTTATGGGCGCATAAATTTACTTTATTCTAGCTATTTAATTGGGATATATTAATGTGTGAATCTAATTAGTACATATAAATCCGAGATTCCGAGCTCTAACTTATAATGAGTTTTAGAATTGTATATAATATAATATGTTAAAACATCCATATTATTTACACGGCAAATACAATAAATCTACCAAATTCAATTAACAGTGAAATCAAAGTCGGCATTACCAATTAATAATTTTGCGAACAGTTTTAGATTTAAAATTTAAGCGTGTTTTAATAACTGTATTTTACCTATTACCTTTATTATTTAAAAAAAACTTAAATACACAGCACATGCGATGTAGGAGAGCCGAAAAATTGACGTTAACGCTTTCAAGGCTAACAAACTATATGAATATATGATGTAGAAGTAATATTATTCAAAACCCATCCCATTCAGAGTTTCAGATGAAATAATTCACAATCCATATAATGAATTATAATTGTATTCGATTAAAATAAAAAAAAACATTTATTTTACTCTTTCCTTCGTCCTCGTGGAAATTAATAATTGTTATTATATTTGAAATTCATCGTAAAACATTTTAAATGCTTACCTATAAAGATATTAAGATATTAATTTCCACGAGAGCTAAGAAAAGAGTAAAATAAGTGTTTTGTATATTAATCGACTACAATGATAACTCATTATAATATGGTTTATGAATTATTTCATCTGGAATAATGAAAACGAATTTTTTTAAATCGATAAACTTATGAATACAAAATTTTAATTAAACTTTTTTTTTCAGGGCATGGTTTAAAGCATGGTATTAACATGTTTTTTCTGTAAGTGAGTACGGTTGGTTCGGAATACGTGTATGTGTGCCAAGAATTCGTCACTAAAACCCGGGTGGACACCCATCCGGGAACAGCGACACCAGATGATACTTGAATACGTTTAGTGTCTGCGGCTAATCACCAGGCCACATTAACTTTATTATAACTTTTAGATTTTAATTAACACACCTCAAGAACACCTATAGAATGTATTTAAAAAAAATCAATACTGCTGGAGATTGGTAATTTCTTATTCATCATTAATAATCATTAATGATCGATGATTTTCTTGTTTGATATAATATTTCATTTCATATTAACTAACGAAATAACTCTATACTTTATACTATATTTAAGTTGTGTTAGAAGTTTATCATTTTATCATACACTAATGTTTTTTTCAAACTTCATAGGTACTTTTAATTAATATACTTAAGTTATTAATAGTTAAAATAAGTATTTTTATTTTTAAATTGTCTTATTAAACTATGTTTTGAACATAATATAACGACTAGAAAATGTTCTTTAAAATGTCATTCCAATTATATAACAGAAACCTATAAAGTTAACAATTGGTTGCTAATAATCTATCAAAATTCAAATTAAACATTCTTAATGTTTAATTATTATAAAATCAATCATTATTTGTTAGTTATTATAACAGAATCAGTATTATATTTATATATTTCCAACAATGTTTATGAAATCAGAAATATTTTATCGGTGTTTGTTTTCACAAAATATTATGTGCATATAAATATGCTGATTCTATTCAAAAGTAAAACAACAGTAGGTAACTACTACAACAATACGATAACGTTGACAAGGCGTCACAGAAAACTGCATAGGTACCTATATGAACTTATGTTTATGTACTATGTACATAAAAATCAATGATACATATATTAAATCATTTTATTTATTATTTCATATCTGTTTTTCCACTTGACTAAATTATTCGTATATCCATTGTGTCATTTCCATTTCACATACACTCGAACAAACATATTTCAATATCGTCGATGAACATCATAACAAATAATGACCGTGTTCTTTTTTGGGGTTCTTTAAAATGATATAAAATGAGATAATTTTTATGTTCGCTATGATATTCTGTCCATGCATAATCGATATATATATATTATATTTTATCACGGTTTTTATCCTAACCTACCTAAGCTATTAAAGTGATACAGTCTTATTATAAGTGTATATATAGTATACACATATTTATATATACATAAAGTGTAATAATTATATTAATTTTGTTGATATACCTAAGCATCTGTGATTATCTGTATTCATATATCTGCTCAAGTATAAGGTATGCCAATGTAAAAACACTTATTTGGTACAGTAACAAAACTTCTATAGTGTAGGTTTTGTTACTGCACTGAATAAATGTTTTTCCAAAAAAAAAACAAATTACGCACATCGTTTTAAAATTAATGCTAAATGTTCACCTCTATACCGTCGCTCAACTCAGAATGAGTTACGTTTGGAATATTTAATTAAAAAATAAATAATATAAAATATATTCATGGCTCCTCTGTTTGAAATGTGATATGTTCATTCGATAAAACATTTAATGTAATCAGTTATTATAATACGTAGGTGTATATCACATAGCTCTGTGACTAGTCCAGATAGTTGTACTTTATATAATATATATGAACAAGTATTTGCAAGAATCCCAAGTATGCGAATTACTATGGTAATATTATAGAGTGGCATTATTATTTTACTGTATGTCAAATCGTCAATAGTAGAGGAATTTAATTGGCAGGGGTAAACAATTCAAATGATAGTGATTATAAAGTGGTACCATATATATTAACTCATAATACTTATACTCTAGTAGATATTGAATAACGTAGTCACAAAAAAACAAAGTGGTATCTGAGATTGTTTTATAAAAATTACATGAAATTTATGACAAATGATTTTTTTAAGTAGGTTCAACAACTGTGACCAGTAATTAAGTTATTACTTTTTACTATTTAGTAGAAAGATTATCTATCATCAATAAAGACCGGATTTAATAGATATTGTAACTTTTTATTGATATCAGATAAATCAAATCTGATAAAATATGTACACGAATCGGACTAATTACAGTCTTTAAATTTAATTTTATATTGCGGTTTTTTGCAATCTTAAACGATTTTACAATTTTTGTATACTTTACGGGATAATATTTTATACAAATTATTATATTTTAAGTAATTTTACAATAAAAATATAACCACGATGTATATTTTCACTTAATGGTTTTTCCTAAAAGTAGAGAGCATTTTATAGATACGGTACTATTAAAACTTACTCTAAGGTTAGGGCAGGAAAAAAAAATGTTAATTTAGATATAACACCAAATGTTTTAAACTATTTTAAATATGGAACGAAAACAAATTGTATATATAGGTAATTATAAATTTTAATTCTGAAAAAAAAATATTTTAAATTTTAAATACTTGTTTATAATATTTTATAATTCTGTCATTTGTTAATAATTTCGTGTTATTTATGTAAGTAATTAACAATCATATATTTTATGATTTTATTATGTGGGACCTATACATTGTAGGTAAATTTATTGTATTTTTTATTGCAATTTTAATATATTTATACTACAATTTTGACATATTTTCAGTGCAATTTTGATATAGTTTTAACGCAATTAAATCCGGTCTTAAGGCTTATCAACTAACAATAACAATTATTTTTTCTAAATGACTAAATTAGTATGTACAATAATGTCTGTTGTAGAAAATGCATTTTTTTGATTATAAAAAATGATTTACCTGAATTTATAAGTACTTGACATGTTAAACCATTTTATCGTTATAGGTTGGACGTTATGATAACATTTTGAGAATTGATTATTTTTTATATCGTTTCAGCTGTAGAAAAAAAATCGACTACACATGATAACATGAACATCTTTACTTAGGTACACATCGCATAAATGGTATAATATTATATATATTAGTTATTCGGCATCATTATTAAATAATATAATTATCTAATACTTAAACGGTTAATTCATGGGTAATGACTCTCCTGACCTATATATTTTTTTATTTTTGAAGATCTAAATAAATAATAAGAGTAAGTATATATTGTTCGTATAATACACGCATTTCTTTGTTTTCTTTGTAGAGTGGAATTAGTCTAGTAAGAGTTATTGGTTTTAAAAAATATACTGTGTGTTATTTTATTTTTATTTTCCAAAAACTTCATGTATTATTTATGTTTGATATTATAACCTAAGCTCAGATAGTCAGATTAAAATTATAATAATATTATAGGGTCATTTTTTTTTATGATCCATGCAACGATTATCCTTGAATATCTAAGTAAACTTAAAAATAATCTTGGTACAATAGAGGAGTACAGTACTTATTTAAATTTTAAATGTTTAGTGTCAATTGATAAAGATAAAGACATTGATTGATTGATTGATTGATAAAGAAAAATATTTTCCTGTTGGATTTTTTAACAAAAATTTAATTCAATTAGCACAATAAAATTATTTTTATTTAAGTTCAATTGATGACTCGTGTCAAACTTGAAAATATACATAATATATGAAAATACTATATTAAATGATAAGTTGAACGGCGTATTCTATAGGCAATATAGGAGCATTATTGCGTGGAAATATTCTATCTACTTTGCCACTCATCACTGTAGTATAGATTTTTTTCTATTATGATCAATTCTGTTAGAAATTTTGTAAAAAAAAAATGTTAGCCATTGCTTTTAAATAACTATAAATAAAAAGTAAAATTAAAAAAATTTGGGTCAGCATTTCTCTATAATTGTTCCCGACTAGATAGCTGATTAATGTTGAACAATACTGAAAAATAATCTTATTGAAAATCAATATTAGTATTATTATTCAAACTATTGTCGTTGTTATTATCATTTATATTACTTTTTTGTTGATTATTTTTGAGACCATTGAACAGTCTACATTATGACTATATATTGTAACAAAACTGAAATTGACATGTAATGTGATATGATCAAAAAATTGTATTGTATTCTGTAGGTCCTGTAGGTATTATTTAACTTCATAAATGTTTAACGGTCGTAGTTATTAGAGTGATCAGATCTATGATTTGATCCCTAAAAGTTTGAAATTACAAATGTATAATGAAGATGAATATCAATAAATTGATAAAAAATGTGTATCGTATATACACGCTTAAGTTTGAGTATGTGAAAAATGTTTAATTCACCTATGAAATAGGTCACATAAACAAAGAAAAAGGAGTCTTTTTTTATTTTGATAAAATTTAAATTTTACCACCCAACATTTAAAATACCCTACTAATGCAATATTATATAATATTTATCACTTTACTCTCACAAGTCATTTAAGCTAGTTTTTTTTTTATTATTTTGAACCACGTTGAATATAATAATAATGTCATGATGTTCTAGTTACGCAACTACATGATACAGCCAGTCGAGTAATATGTACAATATTATATTTTGTGAACAAATGTACCCAGTCATGTAAAATGTATATAGTATAATACTATAATATACTTAATATACTGCATACAGTATCATTCAGTAAAATATGTGATGAATGATGATATAAGGAAGCCTGTCGCAACAATTTGAACGACTTTTTGTGATTTGTGTTAACATTTGTTTTTCTCATGTCTCCAAATATTATTTTTATCGACACAATTAAAAAAACTAGTAGGCACCTACCCCTTTTTTAAAAATCATAATTATAAAATTGAATTTAAAAAAAATTCAAGATGACCTCAACATAGTCATTATAATAATATATTGTTTAAATAATATATCCTTTTTTCTTTCAAAAATATAAATTAAAAACCAATAGTCATCATAACACCAAAAATACAGACGTACTACTACTACAGTTAAGCTATAGAGTATGCTGTATAATTTATTACAATTAAAGTAACACATGTCACAAATTATACACGGGACCAATCAATGCACAGTGTGTTAACGTACAACTAACATTCGTGGCTATAATATTATTAGTATAGAAATTAATACGTTTAACATGGAAAACCGCAATTTTTTTATCACATAATATATGACGTATTACATTACGGTAAATGTATACATCATTGTATAATACAGTACCTAATATGAATTATTATGAATATCATATTATTTTCAACTGCGTTTTCAATTAAATACCGGTCAGGGAAATTGCACATGGCATTTCTAACTCGATCGGACATATCGAATTTCACGGACACACTACGGACCGTTGTCTTCATCGTATTAATAATATTATTGTTTGATACTCAACAGCAAACCCATCCGACGACTACCTCAATCAATGGGAAAACGACGATATTTTGAAATATAATAATATAATATGACAACAATAGAATAAACTGTGTACGTAATTGTTTCCACCACGGCGTGCGTGTTGATCACAATACTAATATAATATTACCTAATATTTTTATCGTCACATTGCTCGTCGGCGGACGTTCACACGACCGTCGCGGTGCGTTCTCCACCACGTCTAGTCACTCGCGGACATTAGCGCTCCGTTTCGCCACCGCTCGGTCCGCGCCATACGCCAGCCAAGCGCCACCGCCGCGACTTTACAACAGTCCCCCCGAACTCGAAACGTGCACAAGACCGACAGACGACGACTTAATGCGCGCGTGATCTTCACTATTAGAGTCGTCGACAGCAGTTACGCGATATTTGGTAAAAAAGAAAATAGAAAAACTGCTTGCGTATTTTCTCTAACCGTGTTCGACCAGTCGCTACCATACGCTCCGCGATATCGTTTCGGCTCGGCTTGTCGTTATCCATGACGAGGATAATTATAGTTCTATCGCATATGCCATAGTATCAATCGTCATAACGATTGTTATGTTGTCGTATTATTATCGTTTTGCGCCAGTTTTGATTTTAGTTTAAACATTTTTCGTATTCTCCGAGATTTCTACGAAACTCTCGACTTCACTGTCCGGCAACAACGATTCGTGAGTACCACCTACCTACCCATATATCATTATGTGCATAGTAATATATTATAAATTATTTATAATGTTATCCAATAGCAACAATAACTGTTCCATTTTTTTGTTTCCGAGATAATAATATTGTATATTTTGTATAATGTTAACTTGAACAACTTGAACAAAGAAGTACTACATATAAATCATTTAGAAACTCGTATTTTCAAATAAAGTTAAAATAATATACATTATTATAGGTACGCTTATTCTCACGAACTTCGCATAAAATTAAAATATGGTTAAGATAATAAAACTGACGTTCAAACATAGAATAAATTCTGTGGTACAAATTATTATTATAGATAAGAATCTCACATTTCAATTTGATATTTCACCTAAGTGATTTTCTACGTACAATTTAACCTGAGACGTGATACAAATACTAAGCGAAATTATTTTCCACGTTGGTGGATGGTGAGACTATAAATGTCATTGAAATGTCCTCTTGATAATAATAAATAGGTAAATCGAAATCTTCAATACCTAAATATTTTAAAGAATGTAAACTATTTTTACGTCGAATTTTTACAGTTAACGTTGTAATTTTATAATTCTGCTGTCGATAGTATTTTTAATCCAGATTTAAGACACGTTTTATGGTGTGGATTTAAAGTTTGGTTATAGGTAATAAGTAGGTATACTATTCATGAGCATCAATAACGATCAAATTTCAGGTAAATTTTATTAGATAAATAAATCGATACACGGATAATTGAATGTGATTTTAATATTAAACTTTTCTAATACAATAAATTGTAAATTATGAGATTTTATTAAAACTCACCCACCATATTATAGTAAATATTATACTCATTCATTTTATATTAAATTATAATATTTGAAGTAGCATGACAGATGATACTTTATAAGTAGTGTACCTACTGTATACATACCTAATCATATTGTATAACATGGTCTACCTAGTTGCAGTAATGACATAGCATGCAGATATAACATAATATGATGACTATTATATTCAAATTATTCATTATGAGTGAATGTATACAATTGTCGAAAATTGCGAAAAAAAATTGTAACTACCCAAGGGCCTTTATTACAATGTTCGGTTAAAGTTAACCGACACTTAACCGTCCGTATTCTGCCGGTAATAAAATCTGTTATCAATTGGTTAGCGTTAACCGACACTTTACCGGACATTGTAAGAACGGCCCTAAGACTATAACAAACAGCAAAGCTGAAAAAAATATCAAATAGTTATAAATTCAATACCTACCTAACCTAACGTTAAAATGTATTTCATAAATTAATAATAAATAATGTTTTTAAGTGTCAACAATATTTCATATCGGTCATAGACCATTTTTCTCAACACAAAATTTAAAATATATGTGTATTTTTGTTTACGTTAATTCATTTCTATATTTAGGTACACGTTCGCATACACATAACAGGGCAATAATTAACTTAACCACAATAGCTGCCTTGTGATTACATAATAATATAATATATTATTGTACCTATTAGGTTTCCATGACACAAATAATTTTCCAGTAATAGTTCAAAATTACTTAACTGTTGAGTGATTTCTTGTCTCGTTTATCCGAATTATTAACTAATAATAACCCATTCTGCAAGTTAATAATATTATGTTAAAAACTTACAAATTCTTCGTATATAAATTGTTTAGAATTGAAAATAATTAGTATTGCTAGGTACGATATAAGTTATAACGTCTATAACGTAATAAAGAAACTTACCAATATCGAAATTTTTATTGATTTTTTTACTATTAAAAATATGCTTCACCAATTTGGACATTAGCTGACGATAAATTTTTTCTAGTTATCATAATATGATATGAGTAATTGTTAAGGTTTTGTTAATTTGTTTACAGATTATATATTTTGAATATCGCACTTTTATATAAATAAGGCATGAAGGCATAAATTCATGAATATAAAATGAAGATTAAGCAGGGTTAATTAATTAACAAACTTTTATATAAGTTTTACTGATTATAATATATTAACATTATTATACATTATGACATCCGAAATAATATTGATATATTAACCAGCTCGTAGAGTATTCTGTAATCATGTATATTTGTCATTATATAGGGGAAAGTATCGAATAGCTTTTTAATTTAAAATGACTAGGTAAAATCTCTTAATTTTAAAGTAAATATTTTTAATGGTTATTTAAAAATCTTTTTTTTATTATTATGAATGATCTAAATATTGTCTTTAATCATTTGAATTTTTCACTTTGGGGAATACAGTTATCCCTAATAGGGTCCCTATAGCCAGGTTTCATTACCGTATAAGAATATAACCCATAATGAAAAAATCGCTGGTAATGTTATTTTTACAACAACCATTATAGTATACATAACATTGTAGCATTTTGCTTAATCAAAAACAACTTTGAAAAAATTCAATGTAGGTAAATTAAAATAAACAATAATATAAAATATAGAAGAAATCACTCAGACCAAAATGTATTCTTTGAAATAATGCATTAAGACATTAAGTCAATAATCATTATCGATAAATATTTATAGTTATTCAAATTCAGGGGTATAATAAGCGTATACCTTTGATAACATAATATAAGTAACCATTATAATAATTATTAAAATATAGTAAGCATGGGTAATATTTTGTGGTAAAATATTTAGGTAGTACCTACATGTTGTACGAAAACGATTAATTGGTCGGATAGTGGATGAAAGCGATTAAGTAAAAAACATTACATTTGAGAAACTAAATAAAAACATTTAAGAGGACGTGATCTGTCAAATAATTCTTACTTTTAAGAATTAGAGTGAATTGACCTCTTATAAAATCTTAAGATAAGATTATTATCTAGGTAACCTCATATGCTTTTCAGTATATT
This sequence comes from Acyrthosiphon pisum, assembly GCF_005508785.2. Lineage (NCBI taxonomy): Eukaryota > Metazoa > Arthropoda > Insecta > Hemiptera > Aphididae > Acyrthosiphon > Acyrthosiphon pisum. Next base: position 42,103,069 of record NC_042495.1, on the reverse strand, counting down.
TTAATTTTAACGCGAGTTATGAGAATTTTAAAATTGTAAATTTTTTATACAACTTAAAATACTCAACTCGCGTTAAAATCAAAATATACTAAAAAGCATATGAGGTATATCTTATCTTTAGATTTTAAAAGAGGCCAATTCACTCTAATTTTTAAATTAACGGAGCTACACGTGTTCTGCTTAGCGTAAAATTTGTTACGTTACGCACTTGTAAGACGGAGACAACACATGCGGGTATCACGTCCTCTTAAGACATACAAAAATTATAATATAGTTTTCATTATTATTTTATCATGCCATTCAATGATTCTTCAAACATTATTTATTTTAAATAGTAAAAATCAAAGTATTTTTGGAACTGTATGACTTATTCCTTTAAAATGTTATTTAACATGATCCCTTATTTTGAATATAACTCATCAGTTGTTATTTTCAACTAAATTAATTTATACGTTTTTCTTCAACTCAAGATACAATTTTCTGATAAATGCGCATTAAAAAAATAACAATAATGACTCCTTGATGTTTTGTTGTTTCATTTAATAAATAATTAAGTTATATAATTGTACATATTTTTCATAACTTTTACCTAATCAGCAACTAAAACATTTTAATTTTTTTATTGAACTATTTAAATTAGTTCGATTTAATCCATTGAAGTTACTTCGGCACGGGTATTGCCGTATGGGTATAGCTTATTAAGTAAAAATTATTTGACAGTCTCATCAATTATTTTATTTAATAGCATATATTCTTAATCCGAATGGAAAAATATTTAGGAGATATTATTACGATTATTATTTATAAATTATAATTAAGTAAAAATTGATAATAATATTATAGTGTTGATAATTGGATAAAAATAGATGAAAAAATCAATATTATTATTTTTCTCTCCAATTTTTGCTAAAATTACGAAAATGTATCTTTAATCTTTTATTAAAACATTTCCTTCGTTAATTAGTAATTTTTATTTATTATAATCATTATCTAGAAGTTATGTTAACTATCTAAACTTACTATCGTAGGAAATATTATTTAGTTAGTCTATTATAAACGTTTCTATATCATTTATGTACTACCTATTATATAATATTATAAATAATCTGGACTTAACGTCTTAACCTGTGCAAAAACCTATGTTTCACGTCTTATAAAATTCGTTAAGTTCCAAAAAATATATAACCCGACTTTGAAATATGTGTAATTGGAGGTAGTAAGTTGATACTATATTGTCTAAATGATTTCTAAATTTCTAATTGACGTACAATAAACGATGCACCTAGCTGAGGTGAAAGTAATGCTAACTCAGTCCCCTCCTCAATTGCAATAACACAGAGTGAAAAAAGATACTAAAGGAAATGAAAAGGAGAGCAACGGGTTATTTAAAGATAGTATCACTGGACTACAGTGATTTCAAAAACGTAATTGTAAAATAAAATATGAGACTGATTATAATAAGCTTGCAGCTTGTCGTAATAATATTAAAATATATTACTCATAATTCGTATAGTAGTCTGCAATGCGAAAATACATTTGAATGATGATCACTTAGTTTAGTTGTATGAATTTCATTTGTATGGTTAAATAATACACCTTTACTATCATATAGTCTAAAAACCATCAGCTATTGATCCGTGGTCGTAACGCCTATTAAATATAATTATTTTTAGAAATCTTAGTATAATTTACAACATTTATTAGACAATGTCAAAAATTACTAGAAAGTTATATAAATTCTTACTTAAAAGTTCAAAGAGGCAATTTTATTATTCGATATTGATAAATTGATTTTACCATCAATGCCGATAGAAGATATATTATATATTGTTCAATATTGTATGGATGTATTTTTATTTTTTGATACATGATAATTTTATGAATATACATTTCTATAGAAACTATAGTTTATTATTAAACAAACAGATCATTAAATCCAAAATCCAAATAAATATATAAACATTTTTAAAAAAAGGTGGGTAAGTGGATGTCGCTCTGCTGTATAGTAGGTTACAAGTGGGTCACTGTATAATGGATAGTATTAAATTTGAATTCCATGATATAACTAATATCACTGTATAAGAAAAACGATTCTGAGCGGAGATGGTTTGTCAGTCTAGGTATTAGACATACCTATTATAGGTATACTTATCTATAATATTAAAAAAAAATTGACCTATAATAGGTACCTATAAGGTATTAATAATAAATTCCAAATTAATCATATCAAAATATCCATCAGGTAACGCGTTATATATCAACAACAAACCGTGGTACTATCATAGATATATAATAGTATACTTTAGAAGTTTCAAGTACCCACAAATAATATTATACAATCGTTATACAATCACAATAAAATTACTAAAATAGTTATTCCAGGTTTTTTAATATGTAATTTCGTACAAATTTGAACTTAAAATAAGTATAAAAATAAACTGTGCTTATGTATTTCTTAGAATTTTTGGCAA
>NC_042495.1:42093433-42100008 GCF_005508785.2 Acyrthosiphon pisum | reverse complement strand
AAAAGAAAAATTTTTACGAATTATAAACTCAACATAATTTGTTAATTTTCGTGATTTTTCCATATTCTGTCAATTTTTGAACTTTAAATGCTAATAAAAAAAAACTGTGACAAAGGATTTTTAATATTTTTCAAATGTCATTGTAACAATATAGTAGGAGCCTTGTATTAAGTTTTCAAGTATTTTTACGCAACAAGTAAAATTTTATTGATATTTTTAGAAAAAAAACTAAAAAAAAATGAAAACTGTAAAGAGCTCAAAATAAGCCAAAATACTTTGAAAATTGTATGGTGTATAGAAAATGCTAATATAAACATTCAGTCAAAATGTCATGTATCTACGGTCATTCATTTTAAAGTTACACCAAAAACCAAAATCAATTTTCTCGAAAACAGATTTTGCGTAAAAATTCCCGTTTTTCCTTAATTTTTCTTTTGTTTTTCACGGTGCTTTTGAAAACTATTGAAAAAATGTTACTTTTGACCGACCAAAGTACCAACTAGATTCACTTTCCTATCAAAAAAGGTACTGTTGAAGAAAATCCAAGCACTTTTATTGTCCTAAAAGGTGATGACAGACACAAAAAAAAAATAAAAAAATAAAAAAAAACACACATCATTGTAAAATCAATACATTCATCGTTCCACTCAAAATCTAAAAACACAATGTTATAAATTTATATGACGAAATAGTTGTAATAGAAATATAACGAAATAATATAATAAACATAAATATATGTGTTATAATAATAAAGCATAGAAACAAATAATCTAACACGTATACAATTTTAAAACCAAAGAGTAAAAAGAATTAATATGAACGTGAACAAATTTACAATATGATGTTTTAATAAAATGTTTGAACAAAAAATGTGGACTTAATGGTGTTGTTTTTTAAATTATAAAACAACTATGACTTTTGAACCATACAAGTAAAATATATATCATGTATTATGAATGGACTAATAAACTATATGGTTAAATAAGTGTAATTTAGTGTTTCTTACATTTTTGTATCGTATTATATATATTTATATGATTAAAATTAATGTGCATCCGTGTAATAGAATTAAAAAAAAAAAAGGATTAAAAACATTTTTTTATTTCTGTTAACAATACGATCAACATTAGTGAATATATCTATTATGACATAATAGGTAGTTATTATAATATTATAATGTTTTATAGGGTGGAAAGACTGCATAATATTATCGAATCGCATTAATTTTTGAATTATGTGGTTCATCGGAGTTGGTGTATTTTTTCATTTTTGAAAAAAAAATAAAAATACAGTTTTTAAAAAAAAAACACAATATTCACTTGGGTCTTACACTATTTTAAACATATTATGTTTTTATTGTATAATATATAATAAACGCCATATATGGCACAACCTTAATTTATAGGTATTTAGATTTTGTTATAACAATGTACAATAATTTATATTATGTATTTATAATTTATATATATTAAAGTAATGTTCAGGCCCGTACTGACAACAATATATTTGGAGGGTGCTATGTATAACTATTACCTAATTATATAAGTATAATATAATCGAAGGTGGGCACTAACTAGTTAAAAAGCTAAAGCCTATAGTTAAAATTATATTTTTTTAAAAATATTTTTAGCTTGACTATCGAGTTTGTTGATTTTCAAATTAACTTAATAACTTAACTAGTAAAATAATCCCTCGTAACAACTTAGTTTTTCTAGTTAATTTTAAAAATAATGCATGAAGTTAAAAGAAATGTATATTTATTTATAACTAAAGTTAAAACTAAATAATGCATTCTTATTTTTTTATTAATCACGCAGTACCTATTGCAAGGATTTTAAATAGGTAAAATAACTAAATAATATTACGTCTATAGATATAACCCATACGCTGAATTTTTTTGAGATCCCCCCCTCACACAAAAAAAAAACTTCCTGATGCGAGACTGGATATATTATAATGTATTACCTATATGAATCCCGAGTTAACAAATATTATATGAATATAATAGTGGTATATAATAAATTATCTAACTACTAAATAAACTACTTACAATTATTATAATAATAATATTACAATAATATTATTGTCATGAGCACAATTTTTTTTTACTTGTCCGTATCGCGTGTTGTAAGGCGTGACCCGACCGACTGATACCCTGTTACCGGCGCACATACAATACGGTTGCGTGCGGCGTGCGTCCGCGGATGTCTGCCGTCGAGCTCATGGTCCCCTGATTGGCCAGACGCGACGGGCAAAAATTTATTCGCCGAAATCAATTCATATCGTTATTATTATTACTATTTTTAATATTTGCCGGCCCGTTCCCGCGGACAGCAGAGTCTTCGGTTACGAGTACGTTTCGCCCAGCATACGCGGTACATCTATTATAATTTATAATACTATATTAAAGTCCAAGTGGACCGCTACAACAACAACAACAATAATAATAATAATAATAATAATAACATGCCCGTCATTGGCCGTCAACGACGTCAACGACACAAAACTAACGAAATTCGGGGGAACTCGGTACCAGGACCACAGAAAGTGTAGGCCATCGCCGCCGCTGCCGCAAAAACCAAAGGATTCCGCGTTTGCCACGGTTCAACGGACGCAATAGGATAGTGTTCCAAGTCCTGCAACTAAAACAATAAAAATTATAAAATATATAATATTATTTGATAGTTCTAACACATTTTATTACCTCTACTAATATAATAGCCTATAATAGGCTATACAATATGCATTCAAGTATTAATGTATCTATGCTATATACCTAAACTAATGGACAGCGCTTCCCACACCGCCCAGCCAATGGTTAACCAGACGACATAACTGAGAGAGAAACATAACATATATGAGCAATGAGCATGTAAGAGAGAAAAAACATGTTTTAGGCTATATATTTTAGCACACTGTAACGACCCAAAACCTTTCTTTTCTCTCTCTATGCATTGTCCATTAGTTTACATAACTATGCCATGGCATTAATGCCTAATAAAAATAAAATACTTACATTTATGTACTATTGTTTTCTAAAATAAATAAAAAATGTTTTCGAGTATAGGTATTTAAAGTTTTTTTTAGTATTTCTGTGTTTAAACAAATTGCACGAAAATCAATGTCCTCATTTGAGGGAAATGTAGAATGAATTTCAACAGACGCAAATACGCGAATCACCGACGGGCTATGTTCTCAGAAATTGGGAAATTATGTAACAAAATATTTGTTGTTTGGACTAAGGATGGAGTAGAACTGACGAATATTTTATATTATATCCCAAGTATGCAATCACACTGGTTTAAGATATTTTCAATTCACAGAGTAAAGGATGTCGGAAATGATACTTCGAATAAATACCAAACACTTAAATGATATTTTTACCAAAAACGATAATTTTATTATTACTATGTACTATTAGTTTTATTTATTAAGCTTAATATTTTTACAAATAGTTTTTTTTCAGCGTGTGTAGTTTTTTAACCAGTGCACCTTTTGTCTTTACTAGTAATTGCAGATTTCCCCTTTTATATTTTTATAATATTCATTTTATTTGTTTTCCTGGATCAAAGTATAACTATCCGGCAATCACAAACTTACGCCTTGCTATATAATTATTAAAATGAATTCTGTACAAAGAAATAATATATTGACGCTCGTTTCGAAGGAAAAATCAGCTAGTATTATAAATACCAACGGACGACAGCGCGGTATATCGATATCTAATGACATATAATATTACTATGTATTCAAGTATATGATTTTGATATTCGAACAAAGATTATCTCCACGATCTGTAGCATATAATGTTTGGATATTTAAAATATTGCGTCCCAAATAAGCTTATAAGCCTATAGTACTACAAAATTATTATGTTTTTCAAAAAAATAATTAATATAATAAATAATAATGTTATTCAATAATAATAAAATGAAATAATATTAATATTATATAATACAATATTGGTACTTATGATAATGTACACATCCAGCGTTGTATGGTAACCGTAATTTCCATACAATCAAAAACAATATAATATATCTATAAGAGTAAAAGCTGCGTAATTTTATAACTACTCCCATTGTACACGCGACTCCTATCAGCCATATCGTATTATATCAGTCATATAATATAATAATACAGTCTATAATTATATTTTTGTTTATCGAATAAACACCCGCGGCACATTGTTTGACCGAATTCACCTTTTTCCATTTACCTTTTTCAGATATATCAATAAAATCTTATATTTGTACGTATCCTGTTTATATGTAGGTATTTATATACCGAGTACAACGAAAAACGCATACATTTTTCGTTGATATTTATTTTTATGATGTTTAGGCGACCAGTGGCGTATTTTCAATTTTTTTCTGGGGTGGGTCCAATAATTCTGACATAATATTGGTAGGTACTGATTTAAAGAAATAATATTTTATAAATTAGTAGCTGTTCAACCTTCCTCCGGAAGAAATTATTTTTTTATAATTTAATTTAAAAACATATGACTATTTTTTGGCTATACAAATATGAAATAATATAATATAATTAGATATTGTAGTTATTGCTCTACTAATTTCTGAAAATTATGTATCCTACATTTTGAATTCAACCACTGGAGTGGTAAATTTTATTCTTTTTATTATAGAATAGAGATAAGGTAGAAAACAATGTAACAATAAATTACTTGTTCAATGAATAATATATATTTCAAATGGAAAAAGGTGGATAAGTGGATATCGCTCTGCTGTACAGTAGGTTACAAGTGGGTCGCTGTATAATGGATAGTAGTAAATTTGAATTCAATGATATAATATCACTGTATACGATTCTGAGCGGAGACGGTTTGTCAGTCTAGGTATTAGACATACCTATTATAGGTAGGTATACTTATCTATAGTATTAAAAAAAAATTGACCTATAATAGGTATTAATAATAAATTCCAAATTAATCATATCACAATATCCATCAGGTAACGCGTTATACAAAAACAACAAACCGTGGTACTACCTATCATAGATATATAATAGTATACTTTAGAAGTTTAAAGTACCCACAAATAATATTATACAATCATTACAATCACAACAAAATAACTAAAATAGTTATTCCAGGTTTTTTAATATGTAATTTCGCCCAAATTTGAACTTAAAATTACTATAAAAATAAACTGTGCTTATGTATTTCTTAGAATTTTTGGCAACAGAATTAAATATTTACGTGGAATCTTGTTTTAAATTTTCAATCCTTATAGATATAAAAGTTGAACATTTTATAAATTTTTAACTACAAAATAAGTATTCAGTTTTAAATTTGATAAATTTTGTCAAGATTTTAACTTCAAATGCTTATAAAAAAAAATTGTGCCTATGTATTTTTAATATTTTTCAACTGCTATTGTAACAATGTATCAGGAGCGTTGTATTAATTTTTAAACTTTTTGGCCCAATAGATAAAACTTTAGTGATATTTATAGAAAAAAAAACTAAAAAAATTGAAAACTTACAATGTCCGTAAACAGCTCAAAAAGAGTCAAATTATTTTCAAATTTTTATCGTATATATAAAATGATAATATAAACATTCAGTGAAATTTTCAAGTTTCTACATTCATTCGTTTTTTAATTACAATAAAATAAGAAAATCGTTACGTAAGAAATCGAGTGAATATCAAATGTTGTAAAAATATGAATTTCAAACGCTCATAAAAATTTAATTTGAGTTTCTTATAGACATTTTTTTTTGATAAAGGTAGATTATCCTATAAGGAATCTTGTATTACATTTTAAAATCTTAGATTTAAAAAGAAAAATTTTTATGAATTCTTAACTCAAAATAATTTGTTAATTTTCGTGATTTTTCCATATTTTTTCTATTTTTGAACTTTAAATGCTTATAAAAAAAAACTGTGACTAAGGATTTTTAATATTTTTCATCTGCCTTTGAAACAATGTACTTGGAGCCTTCTATTAAATTTTTAAGCTTTTTTAATCAACAAATAAAATTTAATTGATATTTTTAGAAAAAAAACTAAAAAAAAATGAAAACTGACAATGTCCGTAAAGAGCTCAAAATAAGAGCGTCAAAATATTTTGAAAATGTTATGGTGTATAGAAAATGCTAATATAAACATTCAGTCAAAATGTCATGTATTTACGGTAATTTTTTTTAAAGTTACACCAAAAACCAAATTCAATTTTGTGAAAAATCGATTTTGCGTAAAAATTCCCGTTTTTCCTTAATTTTTCTTTGGTTTTTCCCGGCGCTTTTGAAAACTACTGGGAAATTTAAATTTTGACCTCCCTAATGCACCAACGATATTCACTTTCCAATCGAACAAGATACTGAAGTTGAAAATCGAAGCATTATTTCGACTACTTATCGTGTACACAGACACAAAAAAAAAATAAAAAAATAAAAAAAAAAAAACACACATCATTGTAAAACTAAAATCAATACATTCATCGTTCCACTCAGAATCTAAAAACGTAATACAACACGACATTGTGCATATTATATAATGTGTACATCAAGCTCCACCTCCACCACCACTGAAAATGTTCATCACCTAGGTC
>NC_042495.1:42070874-42093333 GCF_005508785.2 Acyrthosiphon pisum | reverse complement strand
GAATTAAAATATTTACGTGGAATCTTGTTTTAAATTTTCATATCCTTATAGATATAAAAGTTGAACATTTTATACATTTTTAACTACAAAATAAGTATTCAGTTTTAAATTTGATAAATTTTGTCAAGATTTTAACTTCAAATGCTTATAAAAAAAAATTGTGCCTATGTATTTTTAATATTTTTCAACTGCTATTGTAACAATGTATCAGGAGCGTTGTATTAATTTTTAAACTTTTTGGCCCAATAGATAAAACTTTAGTGATATTTATAGAAAAAAAAACTAAAAAAATTGAAAACTTACAATGTCCGTAAACAGCTCAAAAAGAGTCAAATTATTTTCAAATTTTTATCGTATATATAAAATGATAATATAAACATTCAGTGAAATTTTCAAGTTTCTACATTCATTCGTTTTTTAATTACAATAAAATAAGAAAATCGTTACGTAAGAAATCGAGTGAATATCAAATGTTGTAAAAATATGAATTTCAAACGCTCATAAAAATTTAATTTGAGTTTCTTATAGACATTTTTTTTTGATAAAGGTAGATTATCCTATAAGGAATCTTGTATTACATTTTAAAACCTTAGTTCTAAAAAGAAAAATTTTTACGAATTATAAACTCAACATAATTAGGTAATTTTCGTGATTTTTCCATATTTTGTCAATTTTTGAACTCTAAAAGCTAATAAAAAAAAACTGTGACTAAGGATTTTTAATATTTTTCAAATGTCATTGTAACAATATAGTAGGAGCCTTGTATTAAATGTTCAAGTATTTTTACGCAACAAGTAAAGTTTTATTGACATTCATAGAAAAAAAAACTAATTAAATTGGAAACTGAAATTGTCTGTAAACAGCTCAAAAAAAATCAAAATATTTTGAAAAATGTATCATGTATAGTAAATGGAAATATAAACAACCAGTGAAAATTTCATGTATCTACAGTCAATTTTCTCGAAAACAGATTTTGCGTAAAAATTCCTGTTTTTCCTTAATTTTTCTTTTGTTTTTCACGGTGCTTTTGAAAACTATTGGAAAAATGTTACTTTTGACCCCCAAATGTACCAACTAGATTCACTTTCCTATCAGAAAAGGTACTGTTGAAGAAAATCCAAGCACTTTTACTGTCCTAAAAGGTGATGACATACACAAAAAAAAAAATAAAAAAAAAAACATACATCATTGTAAAATCAATAAATTCTTCGTTCCACTCAGAATCTAAAATGCAAGTGCAAACAAATAAATAAATAATGATAATAATAATGATAACAATAATAAATAAACAAACAAACAGGTTTCTTTCGTCTCCAAAATCATGTTAGATTCTTATATATATAGATAAGAATAGAAAATAGTTTTTTATTATATTTCAATAAGTATTTTAAATTCCATCGGCTAATTTTAACACAAATATATTTTATAATTTTAAATTACAAAATCAAATAGTCTTTTTTTACAAAGTTCATCCAAAATTTCTTGTGGTACGAGAGAATCTTTTAAATTGTAGAAATATGACATCATAACATTAATCGTCCATATCACTCTCTATAATCTCTGGACAGAAAATAAAAAGAACGTAAACATGGTCCTTAATGAGCACTAATATTGTCGGCCAGTAAACGCCGCGCAAATTCCATTTAAGTTTTTAGCTATTGATAAAAATAATATATTCCTTACGTCTCACATCAGATCAATGAGCCATTATTATTAATATTTACTAATTTATTATATATTTATTTGGTACTTACAGCGTAATAGATATTATCTATTTTATTGAAAAAATATTTAAATATGAACTGTACTCATAGCCACCGCCGTCGTTCGGTAACGAAATACAAACATGAAGTAAATGATTCTACGACAATTTATTGCCTTGTTTACAAAGCAAAAATTCAAATAGATTAATAATAATAGGATAGATTTAATAATAGTTTATTGGAGAATGATGTGCGTCGTCAATTTCTTGCAATGTTTAAACTGTTTCGAGAATTATTGATGTTTATCTAAAACGGGTATTTTATAAAGTTTTAATATAGGTATGTATCTGGTACATGCAATACAAGGATAAGTTTAGGTAATAGGTACACAGCGGCGGCGGGTTTTTGAGCGTTCGACCGCGTCCGTTAGCTAATTTTAAACTATATTTCATATAAATATTTTGTTCACGGGAAAAAAACCATGGCCGCGAAAGCCTACATAAATCGGGGTCAGCAAATATGTAAGAGTTTTTAGTTGTTTTTTTTTTTTTTTTGAGAGAGGTTCTGGGGGATACCCCTGGACCCCCCCCCCCTGTAAATACGCCACTGTAGGAAACAACTCATGAGATTGAAATAAGAAATGTCATGGACTAGGCAATATCTAAAGATCAACTAATACTATGCTACTTGCCTATCATATAGGTATCGCATACCCTACCTAAAACATATGTACTTGAATATATGTTGTAGCTTTTCAAGAAATGATGGCTAACATTTTTGACATACCGTAAAACAATCAACATTTTACTATTGTTTTTTCTCAACTAGCTTATGGTACGATAGGTTACCACTAGCCTTGAGACTAGGGCGTATGAAATTCAAGTAAAAAAATTTAAAAAAAATAATTTTGATAAATGTAATAATTAATATACTATTAAAAACCACATTCAAAAAGGAATTATATTTAGATCACTTACGCCATAGCCGAAAATAAATTATAAAAGGTACCTACAACATGTAATTTGCACCAATTTGCACCAACAATTAATTTTAAAAGGCATTTCGAAATTCATCAACATGCAAAGTTTTCTTTTTTAATTGTATAGTTTAATTTATTTTGGATACATAAAGCTTATATTGAAACTCATTAAAAAGATTAACAAAGTTAAATAATATATTATACTGCTTTGTTCATATAATATATTATATTATGCGTATACCTGAATTCCTTCAGATTCACCTGTAAACATATTATATTCAATATTATTTATACACTCGCCCAACTTTAATCCTTTAAAAATGGAGCATATTTTAATCAATTTCTGATTTTGGGAGTTTTTACATATTATAAGCCATAATGACCATATTTTATAATATTTAGATTTCTCATGCCATTTAAGGAGTTCAGTGTAGATAAAAACTTCTCTTTGATAACCACCTTTTTATAATGATAATATTGTTAAGCTGATGGTTTTTTTTGAAAGTGCTTATATATCTAAATTTAAATTTAACTAGAATAGTTTCTGAGTTGTTAAAATACAAATAATAATGATTTTACATAAAACATGAAATATAAATAGTATATTTTATAGTATAGTACCGACTATTATTATTTATTATTATACTAATATAATTTTAAGAAATCAAAATATAATAATCTGATTCACATACTACATTATATTTTTTACTCATTATCACAGACTATTTATAATTTAAACGTACATTTTAATAATTTAGAAACAACTCGTTTAAACATAAATATAAATTATCTACATCAACATTTTATAAAAATATTATATCAACTTAACAATTTAAAATAAAAATTACAACTATTACCTACTTGCAAAAAGAAGTTTGTATATCACCACAAGACACTTCTTAAATGGCATAATCATTCTAAATATTTGAATTTTTGTCTATTAGAAGGTACACTCCAAAAATCAGATTTATCTATTTCTCTTTATAATTTTAATTTGTAAATATTAAATTAACACAACTACACAAGATAATTACATATTACGCTCATCTTATAACCATATTCAAATTAATTAAAATATTGGTGATGGTGAATTTATGTAAGTAATAAATAAAGATTTTTAATATGAATAGTTTATATACGAGTATTAGGTACTTTTTAGTTTTTATTAATTAAATCAAATGAATATTATTATTTATTATATAAATATACAGTGAATTATCTAACAATTATTTATTATGTAGGTATTAGGTACTAATGGTTAATTAATAGTTATACATATAAATAATTATAAATTATAATAACTATATATTATAACAATGGCATTAATTGATATATTTTGATAAGTGTACGTTTGCGAGTTTAAAATATTACTATCATATATATTTTATCCCTATACAGTATGCATGTATAGTAATACAATGAGCATTTTGTTTTAGCTTTCAAAGACGAGTAATTGATATTGTTTCTTTCGATATAATTATTACAACTCAAACCCCACAATGACGTAATGCAATATGTTTTCTTATTAAGGCGCCCTGCAGTATTTCAACTTTACAAAACTATAAAATGTTAATGCGTATAAGATAGCTGGTATACGGTACACCACACTTTTAATGAAGCTTATAATAATCAGTGGCGGCTATCTTCAAATAAATATGTGTTGCTGAGGATAATTCTGAGGGCTCCCTCCGTCATTTCTCCAAACATTTATTAGAAACTACAAAATTACTAATATTCAATCAGTGGTTCGCATAACATATTATTGTTGAATTTTGGGTGTTATCAAAGTAAAATTTGTCTAATCATTTTGTTTAAAACATACATCTTTATTGCTATTAATTACTAATTAGTCACAAAATATATATTACAGATAATTTTATAGCGTGTAATTAAATTATAATACAGACAAGGCATTTTTAATGTCAATAAAAAAATGTTCGCAGAGTCAAAAGGTTTGAAAACAAAGTGTCTTGTAAGCTGTTATTATAGCTATTTAAGAATCTTAAAGTTACATACGCAAGAATTTTTTTTAAGCATTTAACGTTGAAATTTTGATGAAATTAGATTTCAAAGAAAAAATAACAAATTTGGTTATTTTATTGTAATTTAAAAATATTATTCTTGCAGGGTGCTTGAAACTTTTAAGTACCGAATTGGGGATATAACAGGATTATATATTTTACACACAATGACATAATATTAAAAAATAATTCAACCTACGCTGTATACACAGAACTTGTAATTAGTATTATCTTGTTTTAAATTATGCGTTACACTAATAAGTAATATAGTAAATATCCCCCAACACCCAACCACCCACTCAGGCACCCAGCCACCCATCAAAAGTTGTTTGAGTTGCTGAAGGTTAGGTATATTTTAATTAAAATCTTTTATTGGTTAGAATCCTTCTTTAAAAAAAAAGTGATTATAAAATCCTACTATTATACAAGGCGTGAATGGTTTTCCTGTAATCGATGAAATGCGATTTGATTTGATTTTTCCGTATGGCCTATTGTACATGTAACTATAGAATATGGCTGCATTTTTCAGGGCAACCTGACACCCTGCAGTACCAAATATTTTTTTAAATTTTAAATCAGTTATAATTTAAGAATGGACGAGAATTTTAATAGGTTAATGGAAAGGTATTAAAAGTGTTAATATGTATTTGTATTTAGAAATGTTTTATAGGTACTTAATATAATAAATAAATATCGATATCGATATGAAACCAAAATAATAATTAATATAATAATAATGTACCGAAAACATAATAATAATATCTTTATATAATATATATTGTTAATCTAAATATCTGTGCCACCAGTCGATCTGGCGTAAAATTATATACAAAACAAAAGTATAATATTAATTTTTTTTTTGAAACTGACTTACCTTTCTCACCAAAACCGTCTAACCGTGTAAATTGTAATATTGTATTATGATAGTTAGCCACGAAACCGCCGCTCCGATCGCATGTTGCCCTGGTAGCCATACTTACAGGGTCTACCTCAGTGAAAAAAAAACGTTCGGAGCGGAAAAAAATTCGTCTGGTGACAGTCGGTGAGAGAGAGGGGGATAGATGGGTTGATTGGACATTATGGTTGGATTTGGATAATATGAATGTTAATAACATATGATGATAGAATAGATAGATAGGATAGTGGCCGTAGTTATGGAAAAAAATGCATCCGAATCGACGGAGACCCGTCGATCGAAATTTTTTTTCTACCATTCTCTCTAGATGCGGCGACGACGGTCGACTATGACACTCGTGCACACGAATTTCCCTCGGATTTTCAAAAACCACGATACGAAATGCCGTACGAAATGCATACCGCCCGGCCTTGTACCAGGACCGCAGAAAGAGCAAGTCGAGCAAACGTATAACATTCGAAAACATTCTGCCGAGTTGCGTTGTGTCGGCGAATGCGTACGTCGCTTACCAGGGTCCCATCAAGTACCTATCGGTACACGGCTTTTAGATATAAAATACAATTTAGCAAGTACGCTACGAGCGTCGTGTTGAGTGTGGGTGAACTGTGTAGCGTAGGGCCGTGCCGACGGTCTGCGGTTTGTACGGCGACGAGACTTCGATCTCCGGTGGAAAGGTGATGGGGGGAGGTCTATAATGATAATGATGATGATGATGATGACGATGATGAGGTGAGTAGGAGGAGGCGACATGCCCGCCTTTGCGTGCCTGCGTGCAACAAATGATCGGGCGGCGGTGCGTTGAAAATTCAGTGGTGTAGGCGAACTTTGAATTTATTATACTTCGCGCACACCAAAATAACTGCGTGGTATCCCCTTTGAAAACGTCATCATCACACACCACCAATGGATTGCAACGCAGTGGTGTGATGTTTCGTTTGAAAAATGTTTACCTTTAACATCTCTTTTATTAATTATATAGGTATACCTACGGGCTACGGCATTCTTGTATCCTTTACCATATTTACAATTTATTTTTAATAAATTACCTATTAATCTTGGGTTTCAAATCTCCAATAAATCAGTTTTTTTTAAATTTTGAAAGGACAAAAATTATTTTAGTCCCTATTTAGTAGTATTTACTACGTCATAACGAAACTTAAAGATTAGCATATAGAATTACGGACCCTGGTTGTCTAAAATACTCTAAACTATGTACCAATTACAACATCATTTGATTTTGTAATAATATTTTTAAAAAGTCATTATAATAATATTATATAGATTTAACATTTAAAAATTATTAATTATTTATGTTTTTGATTTATATAACCAATACATAACTAATTATGCATAACAATATAATATACTAGTATACTACGTATACTTTTCAATTAATATAATATAACTTATAATACATTCCATATTATTTTATACATTTACTGTAAAACCAATTTGTTTTCATTTATGAACTATTCTACATATATATGGGTATAATATCAATTGGCATACTATAAAACGTAAAGAAACACTTTAAAATTATCAACATGTTAAATCGGTAATCTAAAAACTAAGTAATTTTATTATTTATAGACATCTAATTTACAGCCCAAGCCCCAAATAGTAAAATATTAATTGAATCAAAACAAATCTGGTTTTCAATGCTTTGTTAACATTTTAATTATTTCAAATTTTCAAACTTATATGTAATATAATATAACGGCCACCGGATAAAATATGCATACACAGAATAAACTTAAAAATTCGGGCTAAAATATATCAAAATCATTACCATAAGTCATAAGCTCATAACAATATAATAACGTAAATCATAATAACAATATTATATCACGGTAAAGAATTTTTATTTCAGATGTGTAAATATTAAATATATTAGAAGAAATAAGAATAAAATAATAAAAGAGATATAGAAATATTAGAATAGGTAGACCACAAATGGATGGCTTTAAAATGTATTACAATATATTATGAAAGTTGATAAATAAACAAATCACGGTACTTTATATAGGCTTAACCTAAATAATGGTGTAAATATTTTGTAAGAACCTGATTATTGTTTGTACATTTATTTGTGTTGTATCTAGAATATTTATGAAATGTTTAAACAAATATAATATAATTTCAAAACATAAACCGTGTTTAACTTCGAAAATGTATAAATAAAAATGTCAAATATTGTATTAAACTTTTTGCTCTTTTAAATTATTGTTCCAAAACTGTTGATTCAATAAAATAACGTTCATAATTTTACACTGTAGAACCGTTTTAACAGTCCACCTACTTCCTCTATAACGGTATCCCAATAATAAATACGTACTTGACCAATTTATATTATGTACATTATTATTATATGTTATCATTCGTATATTATGTGAAAATATGTATTCGTATATTACATTTCTGGGAACCTTTGCAATTTTGCTCAGCTAATAAACAATTTGCAAATGCTGCATTCAAGTATGAAATATGATGAGCAGTACAAATGATGAAAGTTCATCGATTCCATTACACGAGTAATTTTGCTAACTTTTCGTGCACCCTTTCAACAATTTACAACTCCAACCGACCATTATGTTGTATTAACTATTAAGGTATACGCGTGGGCGATACGCCATTTTGACGCGCCTATATAACTAATAAACAACCCTGGGCATAGAGTCCCTTTCTTTTATTTATCAAAATATTTTACATTATTAGTAAACTTATGAGAATCCTCGAACTAAATTTTCAAGCCTGAGTTATCAAAATGAAATGTTGTAGACATTTTGACCAACAAAATAATGCGCAAAATTTCGGCTTTTGTCTAAATATAAACCTCTAACGGTTATAAAATAATTGTTCCTACTGCCTATCGCCTATGTACTTTTAATATTTTTTAATTACTGTAAGAAAACCATGTACGGGATCTTGTGTTAAATTTTCAAGATTTTTGACAGAGCTAAAAACTTTTATCAACATTTATAGAAAAAAAAAATACGCATTCCAAAAAAATACCTATAAAATATTAATTTCAATAACAGATATCTATAAAAAGAAGCCAAAATAAAAAAATAAAATAATTTATTATATATTTTGTATATAATAGTTATGGGAGAGGGGTGTACAATTGTTGTTATTCATATTTCCTACTCGAAACCGGTAAATAAAATATATACCTAATAACTTAATAATAAGTTTATAAGTGATTGATATATATGTATTTATGAGCTTCTTGAAACTTAATGTTCGGAAATCGGGTGGCACGTTTTGTTGGGACTTGAATACTTGACTATATATTTTTTTTTCGAATTGGTCCATTACATTTTGACATTTTATGTAATATAACGACTAACGGTCTGATTCATGCCGACGCATATTTATCTATTTATAACGATGGTCGATGATTAGAAATTACAATGCTAATGATCCATTGACCGTACGGATTCGTACCTATATTTCGTTCACAATAATTAAAATATGCACATATTATTATTATATAATGCAGTGCAAATTCGAGGAAATCGTCGCGCAACACATGCTTTTTTTCAAAGACGCCGCGGTTTATTATACAGGCGCGCCGGCGGCGGCGGACGACTGCGATTCTCGCATGGAAAAAGCGTTCACCGACAGCGAGCAGCGGCAACGTTCGCAACGTTTTATTTTGCGTTTTTGTTTGCTCGTTTTTCTTCTTTGACAACGAGGAAGCCGTGTACCAGAATAGTATAATGCTGGTTAGCGGTAGCGGCGCCGGTTGGTATAACCCGCCACAAACTGCCGCGGTCAGCCACATTGGTTAGGTGCTGCGGTCCTGGTACCAGTGCTGCTCGAAATAAAGCAACTGCGACTGCGGTGCTACTGCGCAAACAGCGTTCTTTCGTTCTCGTCGGACTCGTTCGTTCTTCTGTTTTTTTAATTATTCAAACGACAAAAACCATTCGTTCGTTTTGTTCGCAGCGGACGAGGAACGACTTACTATTTTATAATATAGTAGTACGATCATATATTCAATATTGTTATTGTCATTTATGGTCAACACATTTTAAATTATAAATATTACATTCTACATTCTAATTTATATTCAATACTTACCTAAAACTAGGTAAGTATTGAACTAAATAATAATACAATATAGTGCACATTCGTTGTTTATCACAACAGTTATGGCATTTTTCTGAGTGTTTGGGAGTAAAGTTGGATTGCTACTATATGTATGTTGTATATTATATTATTATATGGGTAGTATATATTATCATTATGTCAATATTAGACTTATTTAACTCATTAGAAGAAAATAAATATTAACAGGTTGACCGCCACGAACCACTTTTTGGGTTCTCACTAGTTTACTCTCGTACGCCACGTGGTTTTTTCATAGGTTTACCTGGAAACAGTTTTGACGATTTAAACGAAAATTGATAAAAAAAAAAAAAACTGATAATGATATCTGCACGGTTGTTATACCATCAGAAAGCAACACTGTACATTTTAAATGCGACTAGAAAATACTGATTATTGTGACTCTAAACGAGCTCTTGTTGAAAATCGATTTCAGTGAGACCCCGAACGGGGTCTCAATTGTCAATCCTGGTAATATTTTTGAAAACGCAAATAGATTTACAAAATCAATTTTAAGTAACTTGAAAAAAAACCCGTGGCGGTCAACCTGTTAAATAATATTATGAACTTTTCTCAAATAGGCAATACATTATATTCTCCCTTCCGTCAGGCCACGATTATCTACAGATAACCGTGCGTCAGGCATTCAGGCTATCCAATCAAGTTGTTTTATAAAAATATTATGTTATGAAATATACGTCGTATTGATTTTTAATGTGTACAAATTGTAAATAATCATCTTTATTCACTTAATTTTCTCAACCAGCTACCTAGTCACTCTATAGGTTCCAACCTGTTTTGACTCCCAGACAGGGGTCTGTAATAATTATTATAAGCTTATCACTATCGTAGCTATAGGGTTAATGATGTTTATGATTTTTTCATAATTTTGCTACTTGCGTACATTAGTAAAAGCCATGCACGCATTACAAACTAGATTATAATTCCGTTTAATATGGCATAAAAGCATTTCTATAATAAATTCTATTTGATTTTTACACTGTATTTTTTAGTCTTCCTATTAATGCATTTTTTTATAGATATTATATTATATAGTTCGTTTTTTATACATTCTTTACAATTAAGGTGGTATTTAATTTTTCATCACATTTTAGATCTCAATGGAAAATTAAAAATTTTTTTTTTATCATTAGTTTTACAGTTTCTAGTAAACTCGTTCACGTTATACAAGTGTGTCATAGGTAGATCGTAGATACTTTTACAGACATACGACTTTATATAGCTAATACCCATGAATGTCTTATGTCCGTATAATAACTATTGCAAACACTATGCAAAATATGAAACGGACTAAAATTTATAGGTACGTAGATCTAGTCAGTGCTGTAGCCAGAAATTTTTTTTTTTGGGGGGTGGGGCACTTAATTTTTTTCTCTAGCCTTTGAAATGCTAGAATATCTAATTATGACCCCTTTGTTCATAAAGTGTATCTACTCTTTTTATGACTATATATTTATGTTAACAACTATTATGGTTGGTACCTACAAATAATATAACAATGTATTAATATTATTGTAAACCATAGGTTAATCGTTAACGTATTCATTGATATAAGCATATTAATATATTATCATTATATCAAAATGTGTTGTAAAAAAAACACTCCATTTTTTGTTCGAATATTACTAAAATGTACTAACAAAAATACAAGACTATATCAGGGCTATTGAAAGCTGGTCGTTTTTTGTGCATTTAGACCAATAAGCGGAAAAAATATATACTTCCAGAAGTCCAATTTTAATTTCGAAAAAATATAAGAATTTCTCCGCTTTTTGTCTGTGTTTTGTACGAAAGAATTTGTTTTTTTTTTTAATAATACTAATGTAAAAGTGAATTTTGAAAAAAAAAAGAAAATTAATTTGGTACTATACTAATTCAACAATACTACAAATCAAATATCCATTTCCTACATAACCTAGAAAAGAGATTAAGGAATTCAAATATGTTTTCAAAATTAAAATACGTACCCCCAATGTCCACCCCCTGGCTACGACACTGGATCTAGTCATATGTTATTAAGTTATGATAATCAAAATTTTTTGATTGAAACGCTGGTTACACGATCACACTATTAATATAACCCGATAACTGCCGCCGTCGTTAAACTTAATTTGTTAATTAGGTATTCTTAGAATTGAGTCACCACTCACCATTGTTTTTTTGGTTGTAGTTGAAAATTGATTAACTTGAACTATAATATAAAATCATTGAATGTTATGATATCAGATGTATTAGATTAATATTTATTACATCTTTTAACTTAAAAATCAATTGACATTTATTACATTGCCCGTATTTTCTAACGATTAAATATAATATATTATGTCACTATATCAGTATACCAGCGGCGTATAGATACGATTTTTTTCTGGGGGGGGGGGGGGGGGTTAAAATATATTTATGATACAAATTACAAGTTATTAGTTAAACTAAACGTCATTTTTTTTTTTTATTGGTGTTAAGGCTTCAACAGCTTTATATAATATTTACAACAGATGTTAGTAGTGAAATTTTTATTTTTTTTTCCAACATTAGATTTTGGTGTCGATACCGGTGTATTTGAAGAAACTGTGTATTAAGAGAGAATTGTGTTCTCCTAGCACTTCTTCCATCGATGAGGGTTGGTTGAGGATGTTTCTTGCATTGTCATGCAGCGGGCAATCTAGGACTATGTGTTTAATTGTGAGCGGTACATTGCATTGGCTACAGAGAGGGTGTTCTTCGTGTTTTATGATGTTCTTGTGTTAATGATTTCGGAACGTCTAGGGATATTAGGCTGAAGATGCCATTTGGTAACTTTCTTTTTAATTGATTTTAATTTGTTTGACATTGGTATTTCATCCCAGCATGTTTGCCACATGTTGGAAGATTGTGTGTTTATGGTTCTTTTTATATCTTGGTATGGGAGGGTGGTAATATGGATGAAGACAAGGTCGAGGTGATTGCCACATTTGCCACGTCATTTTTATTTTGTTTCAAATTGGCATTAGTTATAAATAGTTGCAATAGTTTTATATTAGACTGTTATAATAATTCATAAAATAAAATCCACTCGACGTCGTTATCGCTGTTTTTGTCGATTTTATAATTGGTTAATATTTCAGTAATAGTTATCGAGGCCTACCTATGATAAAATTGCTATCGACGATAATTTTGTCAACTTGTCGTGCTAATAATTTATTATTCGTACCGTCGGCAGTTTGCCGAAAGTCTCTTATCACAACAATTTTCCCAAAACAAAATACCAATATAAAAAAGATTTTTGTTTGGGGGGTGAAAATTCTTAAGATTTTTTTAACTACTTAAAGCCTTAAGGAATATCCTGTGGAGATAAAAACTTCTGTTTTTTTCAAATTATAACCCCTCATTTGTACTATGAATTATTCAACGGATAATTTTTATGAAAACTTCGATATATCGAAATAAAAATCTCAACGAATAGTTTTTGAGTTTTTTAACTTTGTGTACAACGCATGGAATGAGGTTGGGAGATTGGTGGGCTATGGTGTATCGAAAATAAAATCATTTTAAAAGTTCGTTTTAAGATACTATAGTGTTTTTTTTTATATAACATTTAAGTATTTCAACTCATTTGTTCACCTTATAAACTGACAAGAACCATGAACCCAGTGACTGTTCATGACGAGGGTTTTAATAAATAATAAGAATAAAAAAATAAGAATAAAACAATTATTGCCCGATTTATTATTTAGACTTTAAGAAGGGTGTCCTACATTTGTAATATTAAACAGAAAGTTTATAAATGGCAGAATAACCTTTAAAATGTTAGTTATAAACAATGTATAAGATGGTGAATAAATAATAATATTATGTGTCCGGAAAAGAATAAAAATAAAAGTATATCTGACAGTTATAATAAAATCGTCACTAATTTGAGAAATTCGAAAAGTTAAATCATACTAGGTATTTAGTTTTTAGACACGAAAGTGCAAGTCACGTTATGTTGTTGAACAAAGTAAAAGAACTTTGATACAATATAGGTAATGATATAGTGTATAAAAATATTTAACTAGTATAAAAACATTATATGATTTAAAGATTTAAACAAAAATAATTATTCAAATTTTCACATTAATTTTTAATGTAATAGAATATAATATTTATTTTCCCGTGTTAAATTTGTATTATACCTCATTGTAGTTTAATAATAGACAAATAAATAAATTTATAAAAAAATGTATTATTATGTCTATGAGTTTAATATTTATATAACGAGATCAACAATTTAAAATAAAACTCTTTATGATATTTGTATTGTTCGTTTGTCATCAAACCGTCGTTAATCGTTATTATTTGCTTATATCGTATTATACTTGTTTTGATTAGATTTAATAAACTTCGTAAAATATTTACAGTAGGTGCACAATAATTTCAATTACTATTTTATTATTTGAATGGTCGTTAAATCAACATGGCCATCGCAGTATATTAAATTATAACATACTAACACGCTGTTACGTTTTCAATATATTATTATGATGTTTTACTTAAATTAGTAGTACGTATGTTACTCGGTTTTAAATTTTCACACGTATCATTCATAATACTTATAAAGTATTGAATAAACAAAAAACTTGGATTCAAAAAATGTATGTTAAAAATGGTGCGATGTACGTCAAGGTATAGTGAAATATAGTAATGTTGGGGGAGGGAACAAAATGGGTTTTGTTGGTTGATATTTTAATATTAAATTATAACGTCTTAAAAAATAGTAAAATATAAAAATAACAGCAATATTCTTGTTAAAATTATTTTCTAGTGGCTTATGTCGATGAAAGCGTACCAACGGCACACGATAAAAGTGTAGCGGAAATATTAATACATAATTATTGATTAAATAAATCAATAATAAATTAATAATATATAAATTGTTGATTAAATGCTTTTTATGAGTTTAAAATTTGGAGGAGTTAACTTAAAGATCCTTAAATTATTAAATTAAAAATATAGGTAGGTACGTCGTCGGTAAAAAAAAATTAGAAAAAATAAAATATCATCATTTTTTTTTCTGTAATTGAATAGGTATTTTATTTCTTTTAAGAAAATGTAAATAAATCAATCCAAAATAGCGTTCGACTAGTTAGCAATATAGTTAGTAATATATCATTATTACAATACACAGAATTTGATCTCAAAATATTAGATGTTTGACTGCTCTTATTTAAGAAGTTTTAGGAGAACTTTGGTTTATCAGACGTATGGAATCCAAATAATTTACTGATTGTACATTCCAACAAATATCTCAACGACTTTTTCGTCCTTGATGAATGTTGTCGTCGCTTGTTCACTTTTATCAAAATATACTGGTTAGCATGGCAATGAATAAATTTATTCCTGGCAAATTGCAATAATAAATTGTTATGCATTTTAATTTTTATCATAATATAACAATTAATTATAGTATTGGTGCAGAGATATTCTTCAAATTCATAATATTTTAATAGATGGTTTCTAAATAAAATTAAAATATGAAAAATAATGCATGTAGGTATATAGTAAGGTACCTACTACCTACCTACTTATATTTATTGTTGAATAATTGATAATTATATTTCAGTGTTGATATTTTCTATTCTAAAAGTTTGGTTTTAGATTCCGAACGGACCGAAAGCTATTGATTTTACAATTATGTGCGTTTTTTTTTTGTTTGTCGTCAACATTTGAAGAAGGAAAAATGCTCCAATTTTTGATACCAGCATTTTCAATCTAGCTAGTACTTTTGTGCTAAAAATATAAATTTCCCAGTAGTTTTACGAAATGTTAGGAAAACAAAAAAGCGCCGGGGAAAAGCGTCGGTTTTCCAAAAAATCGATTTTAGTTTTTGGTGTAACTCTAAAACAAATGAATGTACATACATGACATTTTCATTGGTTGTTTATATTTGCATTTTCTATACACGATAAAATTAAAAAAATATTTAGATTCGTTTTGAACTGTTAAGGAACATTTTCAGTTTCCAATTTTATTAGTCTTTTTTCTATGAATGTAAATAAAACTTTATTTGTTGCGTAAAACAGCTTCAAAATTTAATACAAGGCTCCTACTATATTTTTATATTTTATAGTTCATAATTTTACAATATGGGATATTTCACTAATTTCTCATTTAGTGGTTTTGTTATTTTAATGTCATTCAAAAACGAATAACTGTATATATACGAAAATTTTACTGAATGTTTATATTTTTATTTTATATACACCATACAATTTTGAAAATATTTTGATTCTTTTTGAGCTGTTTACGGACATTGTCAGTTTTCATTTTCTTTTTTTTCTCTAAATATCAATTAAATTTTATTTGTTGGGTAAAAAAGCGTGAAAATGTAATGCAAAACTCCTGATATATTGTTACAATAGCAATTGAAAAATATTAAAAATACATAGACACAATTATTTTTTATAAGCATTTAAAGTTCAAATGTTGACAACATTTAATAATTATTTTGTAGATAAAAATGTATAAAATGTTCAAATTGTTTATTGAAAATTTAAAACAAGGTTCCACGTATATAGGTTATATATAAATTGCTTTATTCGTAATAATATCGTCAAATATACTTAGTAATATCATAGGTTGACTGACCGTTTTCGTTCAAAATCGTTTTTCTTATACAATGATATTATATCATTGAATTCAAATTTAACATTATCCATAACAGCGATCCACTTGTAATCTACTGTATAGCAGAGCGACATCCACTTGCACACGTTTATACCTTATGTTTGAATTTAAAATTGCTATGATATTTGATTTTCACTGGTAAATTAATGAATTGCAATCTGCAATCAATCAATTTTTGAAATTTTGTTGTAGTTCAAAAACAAAAAAGCATACACTTGCATACGTAGCGCTCAAAATTTTCATCGAATATATTGTATATTAGAATTTTCTATACAATGAAAAAAGTTCAAACTATTTTGACTCTTTTTGTACTATTTACATCACTGATAAATTTTTGAAATGTAGTCAATTTTTTTTAGTTAGAAATGTATAAAAGTATTGGTTTTCAAATTTTAATAGAAGTTTCCGAGCAAAATTTCCTTCTTCTATCAGAAATAAAAAGTTCATAGGATAGTTACGCTATTTATGGCCAACTATTCGGTAAATTTGATTATTTATTTAAGAAGTTTTATGTTTTATGCTAGGCGGACTCACCGTCTCCGCTCAGAATCCTTTTTCGTATGTAATGGTTTATTACTGAATTCAAATACCTAAACACGTCATCTATTAAAAAAAATCGTACTCGACAACTACTGTACAGCAAATCGGTACCCACTTGTCCAGTAGTTCACCTTTTTATTTTTGAATTAATTTGGAGGATTCGGATGTTTATGTGAATCATTTATTGACATATGCTCGAATAATCAAGTATTTAATTTGAGATAATAGAATAATTATAAAAATTAAATCAGTGTTGAAAAAAACTTTAAATAAAATACTCATCTGTAGATTGAGTAGGAAGTTAAAAAAAAATATATTTTTTTCGTATAACTATATAAAGTCGAGTGAATTTTGTAATGAGGCTGGGTTAATGAAGATTATTCGTGCCTCATTGGATTTTTGGAATTTAATCACAATTTGCATATTATACATATCGTGTCATATGTTGGAGCCGGTTGTTGAGCTGATAACGAGTGTCTTATTCTTACTCTGGTGGTTGTTACTTCTTATCTTCTTTTTCTACAAAGAGATATTCCAATTTTTTTAATGGTGAGTTTTATATTTTTTTATATACGATATACCTATTCGTCAGTTGTACGTTATTTCAGTTTTTCCGTCATGATTCCATTGTTTTGTTAAGGATGGTACTAAGTGTTTCAAAAGTTATTAGGTTTATTATTGTGGAATGTTGAGATAAGGTGACTTTGTTTTCTATACACACTACCCAGTCTGCAATAGTCTTCTATTTCTTTCTTGAGAAGTAGCGTATACAGGGGGTTTCAACCAGAAATTCATTCCCATATACACCACTGTTCCTAACATGAAAAAATACCCAAACAAATGGTATTTGTAATTGATTTTATAGCACTCAAAGAGCTACTATTATTAATGCAGTATTTCAAGTTGAAAAATCAGGCGATTTTTAATGTTTTTTAAACCACGCATGTAGCATGTCTCAGCTATGTACTATATTATTACTGGGCCTGGGCGTGAATGGAATTTTATAATGTTTTAATTTTCCAGGTCTATATAACTACTAAAAATCAACTCCATTGTAATTTTTAGTCTCATCGATGTATATTTTGGTGCGATTCAGCTATAATGATGTTACGTTATTTACAAGAAATGGTTTCTTTATATTATACAGAATTTATCATAATATGTATTGTGAGAATTTATTATATACAAAGAATTTCTGTAAATTACTTCAAAGAAGATATGTACCTATAAGTCTTATATATTTTAGTAATATGTAAAAATATTTTGAAACCTATTCAAGTTTATAGGCAAAAAATAGTTTATGTTTTAAGAAATTATTACAGATTTTAATTGCTACCTACAGAAAAAGTATTTGTTAATGTACGAATATAATATTTATGTAGTGTATACTTAGAATATTTTAAACTGAAAAACTTTTTTACAAAAACTTATACATTTAAAATGTATAAAAGTGGATATTCAGTTTTTGGATTGTGATAGGTGATAACATATTGAACAATATTGATACAAGCAACAAATATATATTGTATTATGTTCACGGCACACTTCTATTTTAACAAAACCCATATTGACTATTTTTTTGTAACACAAAACGTACCTATTGTAAAGCTCAACAATATAGTAGAATATTTTTTTATTTTTTATTGCAAAATATAGTTTTCAACAAAATGTTGACGGTATTTATTTTTTGAGCGACTTCAAAACATAATATTAAAAATTACCTGTACACTACGTTTATTTGCAATCATTTATGTGCACAGATTAAGTTAATTTGTACCTACATTAGGAGCGTGCAACTAAATGCCTTTTTAATTCGCATTAAGAAGATGCGCATTAGTTATTTAATACGATTCCATCGAGTTAACTCTAATGTAGGTACATTGTACATTAACGATTACATATAGGTATATTATAGGTAGGTACTTTTATTTGACGTTATCGTAATACCACATCATTCGGAATCGTTTTCAAATGCAACGATTGATTTGGTCAAATAAACGCATAATAATA
This sequence comes from Acyrthosiphon pisum, assembly GCF_005508785.2. NCBI lineage: Eukaryota > Metazoa > Arthropoda > Insecta > Hemiptera > Aphididae > Acyrthosiphon > Acyrthosiphon pisum. The sequence goes on along the minus strand of NC_042495.1, from coordinate 42,074,388 downwards.
ATTTTCCAACACACGATTACTGTTTCTCACTTATATTTAAAAAAAATTACAACTGATGAATTACCTGACGTGGATCACTTGTACGTAGTGGTGCATTATGACAGAAGGGGTTTTTAGTGTATGCTCAACCGTTTATGAAGGATACGTCGGTAAAGGCGTATGTATGGCGTATACTGTATAGATATTAGAATTTTCGCATTTCGGTGACGTAAACAAAATATTCTATGATAAATTATTAACGGTTTTCAATTCTCAAATGGAACTTATAGATATCAGATGATTATCAAAATACAGAACTAATGACCAAATCAAAGTTGAGAATCTGTAACTTCGATAATAAGTAACTATTAATTTTACCCACTTAAAAATATTACCTTATGTTTAAAGAAAAAATGAATTCCATGCGAAGCGAGAAATTATTTTTTTGTCATTATAATGGTGGTCAAACCTACGTGGGAAACACGTATTTTTTTTAGTACCTATAGTAGACACATCACTTTTTCGAAAGGCGTAATGTGGTTAGGCAATAGCCAATGTAGGTAATATTGAAATATACTGCGTTCGAGACCAAATTTATGAGAAGCTTTATATTGATTGATTCAATTTATTTATTGCCACTTTTCGTAAATGTATTTATTTATTGTAAAATACAATGACCATTTATTTTATCACTTTATAATATTTTTTTTTTTTACTGGTTTTTTTACTGGTCTAGAGCCCGGTAACTATGGCCATTGTCTATTGTAGGGGTTTCGGTTGGTAGGGTTAGAACGGTTGGTATGGTTGGTTGGCAACACGTGTATGTGTGGCAAGGTTTTTGCCACTAGGTGAACTAGTGGCAGCGGCCGTTCCTTACTCAAAATCGCGTTGCGTGATTGTTTTCAGCCACTGCGCCGAGCTGAGCCACAATTTATAATATTTATACAAGTTTCAAGTAGTTTTATAACAGGTCTTTATATGTTACAGCCCCATAGGACAAAGGTTACAACATACATACCTATATTTAATCAATGGTAATACTAATGATTGGGCTGCATACTAGTTGCGTCCCAAAGATAACTACGAAAAAAGGTCTAATCCGATTTGCGACCTGAGTTTATTTTGGATACAGACGAGTTGCGGCCCGGGTTTTTTTAATTCAAGATAATTTAATCTTGACTAATAAAATATAATCACAGTATCCATATTTCGTTTCCATAAAAATGTAAAAAATAATGTTGATCGATATTGGTGTACTAAAAAGATTTGCACAACATAATATAATTAACTTAAATACTCGCAGAACAAATATAATTGAAAAAAAAATATTTATTAGAAATATTTAAAAGAAGACCAAATTGACAAACTTGAATTTAAACAAATACTATCCTACACATTTTTACCAGTGCCATAATACCAACGAAGTTTACTCAATTAAACTAACATTGATAACTTTAAAATATCATATACGTTTTTACCAGTGCAAACATTTTTTAATAAAAACAAAACATCATTTTTAACCTACCTGTAGTATTTACTGATGCTACAGACAGTCTTAAGTCTAAAAACAAATGTGAAGGAAAATGAGGCTTTTTTTATTTTAATTTACATATTTCAATTAATTTTATCTTAAATTTCGGGCTGCAATTCGTATACACCCCAAAATAACTCAGGCCGCAATACGGAAGAAATTTTTACCTCGGGACGCAACTAGTAGCCACCCAATGATTGTTAATAACTCATTCTTTTCATCGGAAAATTTTACAAAACATTCCCTATGTTAGATTTTTTTTATTTATTTGTTTCTATCAACAAAATATCTATAAACCAAGAAGATACGTGTTATTTGCCTTCTTTATATAATATTCTATAGACTGCAGGTTTTCACAAAGCTCACACTCAATGAATAAACATAATGTGGATTTCTAAATAGGTCGAATATTTCTTAAAATATATATTATACTGATAAAAAATGTATTAATCTATATTAATACAGACATTTTCATGATTTTGATGAATGTGTGATTTTAAATAGGAACAAAAGAATTTTTTTATGGACATATAAACATAAATGTTAATTGTATAGGTATAGCTGATAAGTGGAATAAATAATAACTGTTATAGTTGAAACTCTAGTACAAAAAAAGGAATTTTACAAAAACTATATTATCAAGGTGACAGAAGGAATATTAAAAGTTTTTATTCAAATATATTTTTTCGTCATCTAACCAGTTAATAGCTTTAAATTATAATAATTTTCACTATACTTGTAATAATATCCATAGCAGTTGTCAATGTGTATTATCTTTATAAATATGAATTATTAGGTATTTAGGTCAAAACATTTTATTAATTACAAATTACAATTATTCATTTTTAAATAATGAGTTTTCTATTAAAACATAACAGTACATATTTATTATATTTACCTTTGATAACTCAACCATTAATTTTTGCATCAAAGAAATATCAAATTGTTTTGAAGTTTAGACGAATTAATAATTTTAGTTTGAATTTTAATCTTAAATAATTACAAATTACTACCTATAACACTATTACGTATTCATTTCAATTTTGGCTTAGTTTTGAATTATTTTGTATAACATTTATTAATACACCCTTGTTTGGGAATATAAATTTGAGTTTCATTCTTAAATTTTTCTTTTTTATCGTTAATTTCAGAAGAAAAAACTCAATGCATTGAGCATATTATTATACAGGGTGTTTCTGAAATGGATGAGGAAACTAGTAAAGGCGTACTCACTGTGATGGCCCAATGAAGATTTTTTTAAAACTTTTTTTCTATCTTCAAAATCTGGGTTTATGCAAATTATTATTAGAATATTATTTTAAATGTAAAAATAAATGGTTTAGTTGTATTTTTTTGCAAAATTCTCATACAAATCAAGGTGTCACATCATTTTTGCGCTTGTGGCGCGTTTTTCACGCTCGAATCATTGACATAAAAAAAAAATGGTGTGGCACATCGATTTGTATGAGAAAATTACAAGATAAACAGTGGTGGTATTTATTTGTTGTTATTTAAAATACATGATTAATTAACGCATTATTTTACATTATCAACTAATAAAAATGATAAAATAGGTAATAACAAAATTAGAGTTAACAGAGTTTTAATTCATAACGTAGCTGATATTATACGCCAAACACCAAATTTGATAGAAAAAACTTAGAGTTCATTACATCGTCGTATGGAAAAGTATATTGAAGTTAACGGGGGTCACATTGAACAACTTTTGTAGATTAAAATTGATTTTAAAAATAAAGAATTTTTAATTATGATTATTTTACAATGTAAAACAATGTGTTTATTAACCGTGTATGTTAAATTTCAACAAATAACTATCACCACTGTTTATCTTGTAGTTTTTTCATACAAATTGACATACAAACCATTTTTTTTTTTAGTCGGCGATATACGAGCGTGAAAAACGTGCGACAAGCTCAAAAATGATGTGACACCTCGATTCGTATGAGAATTTTACAAAAAAATACAAATTGAGTATTTATTTTT
>NC_042495.1:42058927-42070824 GCF_005508785.2 Acyrthosiphon pisum | reverse complement strand
TTAAAAAACCCAGATTTTGAAGGTAGAAAAAAAATTTCAAAAATATCATCATTGGGTCATCACACTGAGTACGTCTATACTAGTTTCCTCATCCATTTCAGAAACACCCTGTATAGGACCAATTTTTTTCTTCCGATGTCCAATTAATTTGAATGAGATATTTTTTGTCTCACATTCATCGAGTTGTTTAGAAGATCGTGACGGCTCATTTTAATTGCTGATTGGTTGGAAGAACTGTTTGGAAAAACCGAAGAACTACCGATCACTAGCATCATTTGAAGAAATGATAGTAATCAATACACTACATAAAAGAAGAAATTTAGTAAGGAATATCCTTATTAGTTATTCGGTGTTCCTTACTAATTTTCTTCTTTTATGTAGTGCACTGATTTATTTTTAATTGAACGATAAAAGATATAAAATTATTGCATGACATTTAATTAAACATTGAAAATATTATATAATAACTATAAACTAGGTAGGTAATAATCACCTAGCTGGTAATTTGAAATTAAATATTTGTAAATATAACTTAGGTACATATTTCTAGGTATAACGTCATTTGCAAAATATAATATTAAAAATTCATCCGTACAAACTTATATTATCGCTTATATTATAGGACATGATGATCCATTATTATTTATTATTAATAATAAACCAAAAAAACACATTATTCACTTGGATTTTATACTGTTTTAAACGTATTATTAAACGTTTTAAACGTTTTATTCGTTTTAAACAATGAACAAAACGTTTAAAACAAATTTTTCATGTTTTAAACATAACAATCCTAGATATAAGTAATTACTTCTACCATGGTAAAAATACTACCTCTGCCCATAGAGTATATAAAGACTACATCTATCCATACAGTATATAAACTATAAAGACTACTCTATAATATTAGTGCAATGGTATCGAGTTCAAATCTCAGATATCATTACAAGTTTGTTGACTTATTCTGTAGATTTCTCAAAAAAGTTATTTCATACAAACCTTGCCTTGACAATGTTACGAACAGAACAAAAATAAATTATTCAAATCTTTCGAGCTGTTTTTGAGTTTTAGCGAGACTAACAGACAGCAATATATATTATATAGAAATATATGCATTTATTTACTGTAGATTATTAGACACAATAGTCAATTACTGTAACTAAAATATTTTATACTTATTTTTTTAGGCACTGTTGTAAACCAAATACGTTGATGTCAAACATTCAATGTGGTCTTATGATGTGTCCTTATGAACGGAGAATACGCTCAGCCCCAGCACATTTCAGATGCCATCTACCTAGGTGCTGCCATCGTACTGAGTATTATCGGAATAGTTGGATTTATTTTCAACACCTGTGTCATTTTCATTATGATTAGGGATACAAGGGTAAATAATGCAATTAGTCAAAAAGCGACCGATTAAAATAAACCCTGGTATTGACATATTATATAATGATTAAACTACGTATACAATATATTTTATGCACAAATAATATACTTAAAACTTTAGTTATTCGAGGCAGCGTTCCTTAGATTTTCAGTACCTCTTCATAACCCTATAATCATTATAATTAAGTTTCAGTTAACTACCACTTCGTATTAAATTGTAGTTTGATATTAAATGTTTTGATGATAGTTTATAACTTTCTTTATTGTGTATTTTAAAACAAACGAAGTAGTAAGTACGAACACTTTAATTGAACAATTAAAATTATTCCTTAGAATATTTGATGATATTTTATCTTCAAAATCATATAAATATGGCATGATGTGTGTTATAGGTACATCTGCAGCATGATTGATTTTCAACTGAGTCCACTTTAGCTTATTCCCAGATGGGTGTCCACTTGTGGATTTAAGCATCAACCACGTCACACTCTTTAATATATCCGATATCGTATAAATAATAAATATATGCCATAAAAATGATTTATACCTTGAACAGTTGAACCTATAAAGCACAATGCCAAAAGCTTAGTATAACATGTATAATGCATATTGTATACATTTTAAGCTATTAACTAAAAATACTCTATTATTGATTAGGTACAATTATCAACACTCGATTAATTTTAAAATTATTTTTTATTTAGCTATGGACTCCTCAAAACGTGATAATATTCAACTTAGCAACGTCTGACTTAGCAGTGTCTGTACTGGGAAACCCAGTTACCTTGGCTGCTGCCATTACCAAAGGCTGGATTTTTGGCCAAACTATATGTGTTATCTATGGATTTTTTATGGCATTATTTGGTAATTATCAATTAACATCACATTGTTTTTAATAATTATTATACCTAGAGCTGTAGACACCCAAGCTTGGGTGTATTTATGTATAAAAATGTATGGGCGCGCTTGTATTTTAAATATAATATGTATCTTTTACCATAATATTAATAATAATAGGTATCTATAAACATAATATTTCAAATTCTAGTTGAACTATCGAACGCCGCGCAGCCTGGTGGTGTGTGGTGATAACGTTACCTTATTTCGTGAGACAAAAACGGGTCTGTTTTATTTACGCACGTCAATGGAGTGCGACCTCCTTATCTTTAATCTTCATAGTACAGCATACACTTTTAAGTCAGCCAAACTCGCAAATAAAAATAACATATTAAAAATATCTAATAACCCAAACACTCTACAAATATATGCACAGCTAAACCAAAAAGAAATTCCAATAGTTATAGATACTGGAGAAAATATATGCTGTATAAAACATGATACGTTACGAAGTGTATAAAAAATCTTAAGTCAAACGATTAATTTAGTAAGACCGGACAATCAACCTCTTATGGTTTTTGGCTCAACACACATTAAACTAACCATTGAGAATCACACATTTCATATTTTAACATATATAGTCAAAGACCTTTCGAGCCCTACGTCGAGTTAAAAATATCATTTAAAATGAATATGAGATGAATAATTAATTAATTAATTAAAGAGTATGCGATGATGAGATTATATTTTAGAATTATTAATGCATCTGCATAAAAGTGATTGATTAGTTTTATATTTTAAAAGAACACAATTTAAGTATGAAAATGTACAATAATTGAGTCGGATTGAATGAGCGACTGCGCGGCCGTTGTGTATTTCGTATGGGTTTTTTATAGATGATGGTGTGAGATGCCGCCGTCTTTGACCGTAATCGAATTGTAGATGGCGGCATTATTCTTTCATGTGTGTGTCATTATAATTTTAGGATAATGTATTAATAATTTGTATTTATACAGCTGACGATAATTGTACTGTTTAATTTATTTTCTTAAATTTAAATATAATCTAATAAAATAATGATAATTTGTCATAATGTGTACCTATAATATCATTACAACAGTACATCGTTGTGGGCAATAAATATTATTGTTTCTTTCAATGAAAATTATATTCAATGTTCAATATAGGACATAGGTATAGGTATAATGTGGCGTTTAGAACATTTTAAAACTGTTTTGTGAACATGGCCCCACGATTTCTGTCCGATCAATGCCAAATAAATATTTTTATGTTTCAAATACATTTTATACAATCTGCAATACTGCCACTGTTTAATTTTTTTAATTTTTCTTTTAACTTTATGTGTGCGCAATGCACATGTTACATTTTTAGGATATGCATCAATTGTTCGCAGAAAATAGTTCACGCGATAAATGCTCACGCGTCTAATGTTCACGCGGAAATTGTTCGAATACGAAAATTGTTCGTGCATATATTGTTCGTATGTTCAATATATTATTAATTAAAAATAGGTTTACATAATACATAATATTAAAATATTTTTTTTCTTTACATTATTAATTCAAAATAGGTTTACATAGTTAACATTAAATTCAAATATCAATAAATTAATTTTATAAATAGTTTTACATACCTATTATATAGGTACATAATTGATGTCAATAATAAATTCGTTTTAAAAATAGTTTTACACATATATATATATATAATTGATGAATTTACCTAATAATACATAAAAAATAAAATACAATGTATTTAAGCATTTTTCCACGTTTGTGGATCCCCAACATACTGCTGAATTTTTTAAGTATTGATACTTTCTTATTTTTGGAGTGCATGTATAAATCTCCAAACTGATGGATGTTTGGATGAATTAATGTAGACGTAAAAAAATTGTGCCATCCTTCAACTGAATTATTAGTTCGTGAAGGCCTGCCGCTACTAAATCATAACAATTCCATACACTAATCGGGATGGTTGAATCTCTTCTTTGGCCTATACGATGCAAATGACCAATCCAGGTGCCCTCTAAGTAGTCTATAATTGGCATTAAAAGTTCTTAATTTTCAGAAAAATATTCGGAATCTAAAAGTTTTTCATAGTCTTTTATAACTTTGTTTTGTTGCAAATAATCAAAAGCAGGTAACATACAAATATGTAAGGCAAATTCAGAATTTTGTATGTGTTTTTTTGTAGCCCTGCTTCTTGTAATTGGCGCGAAATACATTGTGATAGGTGAAAAAAAACATCCATTTATTGAAGTATTTGGAAATTCAAACTTAACAGCATTCATCACTGCTTTTTCAAAAACCATTATAATAGACTCGGGATTTCATTTTTGGTTTAATGATTTAAGAGCCTTAAGCATCTTCTTTTTTGTCAGGTAGAAGAACATAAGCAGAAGGAATAATATTTGAATAATGTACAGCGTATATAATTGTTTAAATGCAATAGCCAATAGGTGAACAAGAAAAAGTGCCATCACAAAACCAATTAAGGCAATTATTCATTAACTCCAAACTCTTTATTGTCGAAAACAATAATATTCTTTTTGTATTGGATTTGTTTCCAAAAAGAAGAAAATCGTCAACAACTGTTGTCTTTGCAAATTCCTCAGGAATATCGAAACTAAAGTTTGAAGGGTTTACAGGAGCATTTAGTTTAGTTCGACGAGCACGTTGTATTGTTCTTTTCAAAGTAGCTATGTTTTGACCTGCAACTGATAAGGGGACCTAAAAATCAATAAGTTATCGATATGATTTTAAAACGTGCTTACAATAAGCCACATTTCACACTGTGGTGTTGTGTGTGTGTTAAAGATACCTAATGTAATAACTAATATGTTATAGATTACAAAATATATTATATGATAACCAACTCTTATTTTTTTTTTTTACGAACAATTTATCCGCTTACAATTGTCGTATTTGAATAATTTTCATGCGAATAATTGTCATGCGAGCAACTGTCTCGCAAACTATTTTCGGCGAACAATAAATAGACGTGATACCACATTTTTCCTGAAGATAAAAGGAATATATGTAATTCATTGCCACGGCACTGGAGAAGTTCCTTATCATTTAACGGTATGGAGAGGAGTACCAAATAAATATGTTGGGTAAAGAATTTCAAATAAAACCTCGACTACCAATACTTTAATGTGAAAGAACACAAGCCTTCCCTAAAAGCATATTGTATATATTATAGCTGGGTAATACCATATAAACTTAACTAGGTGTTTATAAATCGTTGTTCTAATGCTTCAGATTAATAATATTCCTATCAGACGTAATGTTACTCATCCCATTTCCCGTTTTTTGTAATTTTTAATCTTATAATAGTTCTAGTTCCTCGTTATTTACGACAAATTATCATTAATTATCGTATCAAATATTTCTAGTTAAGCTTAATAAAATATGTTCATAATGTATAAGTATTGAATATATACATATAAAGTATACATATTGAAGTAACGATCCAATTAAAAAGATTTTACTTAACGCACCATAGTTGAATGACACAAAACGTCTGACGATAGTGCCCAACACCCCACGCATTCCTTGAGGAAATTTTGCAACAATATACGACTGTATTCTGAAGATAACACTTACAATAATTGTTTAGTTGTTCGTACTATTGTTGCAACAGTTAGTTTATCATATCATACAAACTAGAAGCTTCACTCGGTCATTTGCAATAATCTTTATAGGTAGGTATTATATAGCACTCACTATTCGTTTAAGTCAGTTAAAAGTCAGAATAAATATTGCTCTTTTAAATACTGTACCATTTTAACACGGAATCAGACGATAATATCAATGGTAATTACTAATTTATCATAAATTAATTATTTACGGTAATGCAACCCTCCATAACTTATTTTAACATTTTCGAAATACCAACAAAAAAATAGTTTGCATTCACTGAACACATCAAAAGTTATAAATTAAACTCCACAAAGCTTAACAAGACATCCAAATGGAAAATAAAGTGTTTATTTGAAATGTACAAAAAACAAAGATAACATTTTAGTATTTCTATAAAAAATTAAAAATATATTTATAAAAAATGTTTGGTGATGATGTCACTGTTGTTTGTGCACCCGTACGAAGTAATTTTATTTTTGTATATCGTAAGTGAGACGTCTGTTTTCATAAACCATGTGTAATTCCATCTTGCACTATAGTAAACTTTTGTGCATGAAAATGTCAAACAATGAGGAACAATGAAAAGAAAAACGTTTCGACTTTTGACAACTCGAAGGTTTTGATATATTTGGCGTAAGACATCACACGATGTCAGTGCACTTTTATCATAAGGTTTTTACCAATATAAATTTAAATAAATACACCTCTCATGAATTACTGCTGTAAAATGTGTTTATTTTTCATAAGTATGATATGAACTCGATTCTATCGTAAACCAACAATACGAATCAGTAAGTGCACATTAAAGTATAAACTTCGTACACATTTGGCAGGTGTGATTGCATAGGAAATTCACACTTAAGTATACTGTGTACTGTTATTTCAACCCAAATGTTGTTGTCTAGTACCTACTCTAATACTTATATAAACGTACAGTATACATATATTGACTATTGCAGTACACCGCAATAACGAAGGAAATCTTCAGCTACGCCAATACCACTCGTCTTCAAACTTGAGTGTTTGTAAATAATTGACTGTTAGTACTATCTAAAATATATATACCTATATACAAAAAAAATATTATTTTGCTTCAGAATATAACTCAATAAAATTGGTAATACTGCGGGTGTCAATTAAAAAAGCAATGTTATACAATATAGACCTATTATAAACACTTACATTAAATTATTCAGGTTAATTTTTTTCAAAATCACAAACATGTTCTAAATTTCTCTCAGTGATTAAAATTGACTGTCTAAAATACATATTTTTATGCAAACAAAGCCTTAGGTATGTTAAAAAATAAATTGTTAACAATAATTTGACAGGCAATTATTTTTGCAAAATGTCACATGCACACCAAATTCCTTTTAAGTCTCCGACAAGTATTTTCCAGTTGTATAAGAGGTAAACAATAAACTATTTACGGGAGTCTTTGAGACCATATTTTAGTTTCCGAATCAACTGGGTACTGTTCAAGTGAAAATACTTGGGTGTAAAGTGTATGCATAACAAATGTGTGAATAAAAAAGGGGAAAGTAGGAGATAACCACTCTGCTGTACAGAAGGAGTCAAGTGTAACTCGTCATTGGATTTTGAATTCAATGATAAATCATTGCATACTAAAGACGAGACAATTCTGAATGGAGACCGTCTGTCATCCTATTATAATATAAATATATTGCTATTAAAGCGCCCGGTGTCAATGTAATTTTGTATACAAAAATACGCTCTACGGGAATAATGATCCTATTCTGTAGAATAAACCTAATTTGATATATTTTTTTTAACTTAGATTTTTAATAGAGGGTAATATTCTAGAGGCCGCATCGAACTCCGTTTCTCAATATTTTAATCTCAAACTTAATAATATGTCTTCAAAAATAATTTCAAGCGTTTTTTTATAAATTATATTATACCATTATTTGAATAAAATAAAAAATCGGAGATCGAAGTAACATGTATGAAGTCTTCTTTCAGAAAAAAAAATAATAATCAAAATCCGACGATTCTACAAGGGCTGAGAATTATTCCCACGGAGTAATTTTTTTCGATATAATACCCCTTAATAGGTATCGGCTAGTAGATTAGTGGGAAAGTATTATAATTAAGATTGGAACTAAAATAAAAAATATAATTTTCAAATTTTATAGAATTGCGGAAAATTTGAAAAACTGGCACCGGGCCCTTTAATAATAATTATAGTAATTTATTTTGCTATTATTAATAATATGGTATAATAACTTTATTTTTAATTTATTAACCCACGGAAATATAGGCCATTGGGAGGTTTTTAACTGTTGGGAAGGGTACTATTTTAAACACATGTGTTTTTAGTTTGGCAGAATTTTCAAGTGGACACCCGTAGGTATCTGCCTTGTCCGGGCGGCCTCTCTCTCCAGACACCATGACTGCCCGAAGAGAAGTGTTGCCCGTGGCCGAGGTTCGAACCTGCGACGGCGCGCGTTGCAACCGAAGCCTTAGTCAACTCGGTCACTTCGTCCGCCTATAATAACTATGAATAAGAAATCGCATAAAATGAGCCTAAATATTAGATTCTGAGTGAAACGATGAATGTATTGATTTTACAATGATGTGTGTTTTTTTTATTTTTTTTTATTTTTTTTTGTGTCTATCATCACTTTTTTTACAGTAAAAGTGCTTGGATTTTCTTCAACAGTATCTTTTCTGATAGGAAAGGGAATCTAGTTGGTACTTTGGGGGGTCAAAAGTAACATTTTTCCAATAGTTTTCAAAAGCGCCGTGAAAAACAAAAGAAAAATTAAGGAAAAACGGGAATTTTTACGCAAAATCTGTTTTCGAGAAAATTGATTTTGGTTTTTAGCTCAACTCTAAAACAAATGATTGTAGGTACATACAATTTTGACTGAGTGTTTATATTAGCATTTTCTATACACCATAACATTTTCTAAATATTTTGACGTATTTTGAGCTGTTTACGGACATTTGTAGTTTCCGTTGTTTATATTTTTTTTTTCAATAAATATCAATAAAATTTTGTTTGTTAGTTAAAAAATCTTAAAAATTTAATAGAAGGTTCCTATTATATTGTTTCAAAGGCAGATGAAAAAAATTAAAAATCCGTAGTCACAATTTTTTTTTATAAGCATTTAAAGTAGTGATGGGAATTATTCGAATATTCAAATATTCGAATATTCGAATTCGAATAGTTCTAACGTAAATAATTCCAATATTCGAATTTTTGAATATTCGAACATTCGAATATCAGTATTCGATGCTACAATAAAATACGTAACGAAAATAATTATTCGTTTAAGTTTTCGCGCAACATAAAACGTTTAATAATAATATTATATGGCTTATAGTGCATAAAGGTTTGCGAGAAGTGGACTCAAAGCCAGCGTTATTTACTATTTGACATGGCAATTAAATTACAAAATAAAAATTATGTAAAATACTCGAATATCATGATTAAATTATTATTATATAACGAAAGACCATTTACCAATTAGAAAAACTCAATGTATAATACAGGTACGAGAAACGAGACATCGGCGATAACGAATAAAATAAAGATAACTACGAACGGGTACCTGCAAGATAAGAACTATTTTCGTATTTAGGCCGATTAATCATTGACATACATTATCTTTATCTTTAGTTGTGTAGATATGGATTACTTATTAATAATAAATAGGTATTGTACCATCGAATACTGTATTCGAATATTCGAATTATTTACGATAGAACTATTCGAATAATTCAATTATTCGAATATACATTACATTACTAATTTAAAGTTCAAATATTGACAAAATACGTAAAAATGACGAACAATTTGCAAATTATTTTGAGTTAGAAATTCATCAAAAATTTTCTTTTTAAATCTAATATTTGAAAATATAATACAAGATTCCTCATAAGTTTTTCTACCTTTTTCAAAAAAAAAAATGTCTACAAACAAGTCAAATTAAATTTTTATGAGCGTTTGAAATTTATATTTTTACAACATTTGATATTCACTCGATTTCTCATGTTACAATGTTCTTATTTTGTTGTAATTAAAATAAGAATGACTGTAGATACTTGAAAATTTCACTGAATGTTCATATTAGCATTTTCTATACACGATAAATTTTTGAAAATAATTTGACTCTTTTTGAGCTGTTTACGGACATTGTCAGTTTTCAATTTTTTTAGTTTTTTTTTCTATAAATATCAATATAGTTTTATCTGTTGGGTCAAAAAGTGTAAAAATTTAATACAAGGCTCCTGATATATTGTTACAATAGCAATTGAAAAATACAAAAAATACATAGACACAATTTTTTTTTTGTAAGTGTTTAAATATCAAATTTTGACAAAATGTATCAAATTTAAATTTGAATAATTATTTTGTAGTTAAAAATGTATAAAATGTTCAAATTTTGTATCTAAGATTTGAAAACTTAAAACAAGATTCCATGTAAGTAATTAATTTGTTACCAAAAACATCTAAAAAATACATTTACAAAGTTTATTTTTATAGTAATTTTAAGTTCAAATTTGGACGAAATTACATATTAAAAACCTAGAATAACTATTTTAGTTATTTTGTTGTGATTGTATAATATTATTCTTGAATCTTGGGTATACTTGAAACTTCTAATGTATACTATTACATATCTATGATAGTATCACGGTTTGTTGTTGATGTATAACGCGTTATAAGTACCTAATTGATCTTGTGATATGATTAATTTGGAATTTATTATAGGTACCTATTATAGGCCAATTTTTTTTAATATCATAGACTATATAATATTATGTCTTATACCTAGACTGCATACCGTCCCCGCTCAGAATCGTTTTTCTTATACAATGATATTATATCATTGAATTCGAATTTAATACTATCCATTAAACAGTGACCCACCTGTAACCTACTGTACAGCAGAGCGACATCCACTTACCCACCTTTTTTTAAATTGGCGTTGTGTGTGTATAAAATATAATAATAAATATGCGTAATAGTTTTAAATTCATACACAAAATATATTTGAATACAACAATATAACTAAATCATTATTCTTCATTTAAATATCGAATTTCGTTAAAATGTCTATAAAAGAAAATCAAGTTTATAATATATTTTTAAATTTTTGATTTTGACTAATTTTGTCAAAATTTGAACTTCAAATGCTTATAATAAAAATCATGCCTGTTTAGATATCATAAATATTTTTAATTTTCTATAATACAAACTTATGTAGAATCTATTATTACTCTATCGAACTATTTGAAAAAATAAAATATTATTTTTTTATCAATATTTATAAAAAAAATAATCAAAAATGTCGAATGACTATAAACAGCTCAATAAGAGTCAATATATTTTTAAAATTCTTAAAATATATAGAAAATTATAATTTAAAAATCATGTGAACATTTCAAGCTTACAATTATTTTTTTTTTTTAGTTATTAAAATTAAACACAATAAACAAGCTGTACCTATGTGATTTACAGCATTGACCTTATAATATTTTCTTTACGTTTTAGTTAAGAATTAAGTTCCTTGGCTTTTCACGCTTCTCTAGATTTTATTTATGCGATTCCTGTAATAAAATGTAAAGTGTTTGTGCAAATATGTATTATTTATATCTACCTAAAAAATATGAACTTTATTACATATGTTGTTTATAAGTAGTACAGGGATAAATTATTTTTTTATGAAATGTTCAACTAAAAATGAATACTTAGTAGGTATAAATAATGATTTATTAATGTAAAATGTAAATGTTTTAAAACTTCCTGTAAAATAAAAGCAAATTATTTATTTATTACCAATTGCACTGATACAAAGTGATCTAGATCTCTTAAAATTCGAATTTCTTGAACAAAATGTTATTAATGTTTTTAGCGTTGTTAGTGAAACTTGTATAAATAAAGTTGAATTAACACTAACATATAAGTAGAATATATATTTACAAACAAAATCTAATTATAATAATTAAGTGAATATTATAAAAAGGAGTCTA